>NW_026127793.1:0-16776 GCF_022985175.1 Labeo rohita | reverse complement strand
AAAACTGCTCACAAGACCATTGCATGCAATGACTAAAGGCTGACCGTGGTCACTTGATTTAACATGTTGCAGGTTTATATAGATAATGAGAATCTCTGAAATTATCATACATTGGTTAGGTCAAATAACTTGTTTCTCTTGTTTTCAGTTTTTTAATTCAGTTCAATACTTGGTCGGCAACACATATTACAGCGAATGACTTGCTCCTAGCACAAATTACAGCATCAGTGAGGTGTGGCATGGAAGTGATAAGCCTGTGGCACTGCTGAGGCACTATTGAACCTTCGGATCATCTGTATATTGTTCGATCGACTGTTTCTGATCTTTATTTTAAAATATCCTATAGATTCTCTATGGGTTCAGGTCAGGGATGTTAGCTGGCCAATAAAGCACAGTAATGGTCAGCAAACCACTTGGAAGTGGTTTTTGCAATGTGGGCAGGTGCTAACGTCCTGCTGGAAAAAGAAATCAGCATCTCTATAAAGCTTGTCAGCAGATGGAAGCATAAAGTGCTCCAAAATCTCCAGGTAGACAGCTGCATTGACTTTGCACTTGATAAAACACAATGGACCAACACCAGCAGATGTCATGGCACCCCAAATCATCACTTACTCCAGTAACTTCACACTGGACTTCAATCAGCTTGGATTCTGTGCCTCTCCAGTCTTCCTCCAGACTCTGGGATCATGATTTTAACATGAAATGCAAAATGTACTTTTATTTGAAAAGAGGACTTTGGACCACTGAGCAACAGTCCAGTTTATTTTCTCCTTAGCCCAGGTAAGATGCTTCTGATGTTGTTTCTGTTTTAGAAGTGGCTTGGTAGCCCTTTTCCTGAAGACGTCTGAGCGTGGTGACTCTTGATGCACTAACTCTGGCTTCATTCTGCTTGTGAAGCTCTCCCAAGTGTTTGAATCGGCTTTACTTGACAGTATTCTCAAGCTTGTGGTGCACCTTTGCCTACCCAATTTCTTCCTTCCAGTCAACTTTGCATTTAATATGCTTTGATACAGCACTCTGTAAACAGCCACCCCATTCTGTAATGACCTTCTGTGACTTACTCTTTTTGTGGAGGGTGTCAGTGATTGTCTTCTGGACCATTGCCAAGTTAGCAGTCTTTCCCATTAGTGTGGCTTCAAAGAACAAGTGATACCCAGAATTTATACTATAGGGATGGTCATTTAATTAAACTCAAATGTAAATACTCTAATATTTTGAGATACTGGACTTTTGACTTTCATGAGCTGTATGCTCAAATCATCAAAAAAAAAAAAAAAAAACAACTTTTGAAATGTTTTACTTTTCATGTAATGAATTTTTTTAAATAAGTTACAATAAAAAATTAACTTTTTCATGATATTCTAATTTTTTGAGACGCACCTGTATGTTCTCTCTCTTTCCTGTAATATTGGTTAAACTAGCAAGCCTGTGTCAAGCATGGATTAATTGACTGTCAACGGTGTTACACAAGTATGATTGCTGCAAAATTTAACAAGACAATTTATTAAAATATATGAAAATATATTTCTAAATATACCATATGCTCAGTAATTCTAGGTTTCAAAGTGGAGTATAGGCCCAAAACACTAAAAATATCAACCAAGTTACCTTTTGGATTAGTAAACAACTCTGCTGGACATTGGCCCTCCAGGAACAAGTTTGTTGACCCCTGTATTAGGGTATAAGGCTATAATATATATATATATATATATATATATATATTTATATATATATATATATATATATATATATATATATATATATATATATATATATAATATATATATATATAAATATATATAATAGGCAAAGGACCTTATAATTGGCAAAGGACCTTAAGATGGGAATCGAACTCGGGCTTCATGTCAGCGCGCTAACCACAAGGCTATCGGTGCTGACGCAGATTGTTTAGTTTTGTGTTATGTTTTAAACTTGAACTAGATTTTGAAAATAATAATTTCACTTTATTTTAAAAGAAGTCACTGAATGTATTTTATACCAAAGCAATGGGAAATGATTCACAGTGTAGCCCACTCAGATGGCTGTTGTGCTCACTGTGTGAAGAGATTAGAAAAAGTGACCTAAAGTATTGAGAAAAAGTTCCTAATGATTGTGCACCCACTACAGTTGAAGAGAGTAAATATACATGTGCAACTCTAGGCCACAGGAGGGCAGGAGGGCGTTGCAGGTGCATTCAGTCTTTTTGGTCACCATATTTTTGTTTGTTTAAAATAAAACAACACATATACATTTTATCAACATACTGTAAGCATAAGATCTACCACACCAAAAATGATGTTAAAAAAGGTGATCAATATTTAATAAAAAGTAAGATTTTCTTCTGTATTTAGACATTTTAACGCCACTATACTCTACCTTTCCTATGAGTTACACAACGATGCCACAGAAGAACCATTTTTTAAAGAACCATCTCTTTATTACCTTTTTATTACCTCTAAGTTCACTCACCGGGTTGACGCTCTGACGGCCAACTTTTAACAAAATTCACTTGTTTAAAACACCCTCAATTATATTAACGTACTATATAACCATAATTTTTTTAAAACACTTCTAAATATGTACAACCCTATGGAAATTATGTATTATCTTTAACAGCGATCACAGTTTGAGTATACTTCTATGTAAATGCATAGATAAACCGTGCTGTCAGCAGGCATTTCAGAATAGAACGACGAAAACAATATTAGTAATTCTGATATAATATGCCAGTTGAGAAATACAATAAAATACTATGTTTTATGTGTTATGTTTGTTTGTTATATGCTAATTTTCAACACTTTGTAGGATGACTTAAAGGAGGAAAACCCAAAGTGAAGTATGGACTTACTTTACTCAGTCACTGATTTACTTTATAACAGTAAATAAATATCAGTTCTGCATATCGGTTATCGGGCACATAATTATGCAAATAATCGGTATCGGTATCGGTAATAAAAAAAAAATCAATATCGGTCGATCACTAGACATGAGTACCCATCACTACCCTATTTCGCCTCCCTAGGTTTGGCGAAAGCGAAATTCACTACAGTGTACAATTTCTTAATTCTGTCAACTTGCCACTTGCTAACTGCCCTGGTGAAAAAAACAGCATATGCTGGTAGGTGTGTTTTGATGCTGGAATGCTGGTTAGGTAGGTTTTGATGCTGGTTTAAGCTGGTCCTTTGCTGGTTTATGATGGTCCTTAGCTGGTTTTTGCTGGTCATGTTGCTGGTCACGGACCAGCATAAACCAGCAAAGGGCAGTTTTTTTCACCAGGGTGATTTCCTCATGGAAGCTTTGCGTTCATATATTTCAACCCAGATCAGCGCTTTGTGTCTAATTATTTACTTTTGTGGCAAGCAGCTGTGTAATAAGTGGGATAATGTATACATCCAGCCAGTTGTTATTGCAAAATAAAGATGTATATTATCCCTTACTTATTATAATCTTAATTCAAGTCTGACAGTAATCGATGTTGAGTGCTACTGTAAGGTTAACTCTGCCTGGTTTAAATGTTTTAAAATGATTAACAGTTGAAAATATTAGAAATTTAGAAAAGTAATCAAAAGTAATATGTTACATTACTTTAATAAAGTAATTGAAGAGTTACACTACGTATTTTTACATTTTAAATAGAGTAACTTTAACCTATCACATTTCCAAAGTAACCTTACCAACACTGTTAAGAGTATATTAACATAAAAAAATGCCATAGTATTTATTGATTGTTATAAGATAAATGTTGTTCCATATGCTGTTTGCATTTAACCCAGAATTAAACATCAGATGGAAATGGAAAATAAATCTGCTATACTGCACTAAATGAAGAAAAAACCCCAAACCCACAGAGGGGACTTTGCCTCCTCATTTTAGAAATCCACTCACATCGCTGTATAGTCTGTTTCTCACGGTTGCATCTTCAAACAGATTAAAAACTTCCAAGGATGCATACATTATAAATGCACACATAATTCACAAACGCATACTGTTATGAATCTCTAATGTAATGTCATTTATCAAACATACATTGCTTTAGAAAATCTATATGGTAAGACTTTACAAACAGTATCTCAGCCAGCAACTAAAATTGTATGCCTTTTTGTCTTTTGGATGTACATTTTAAATTGGATAACAAGATAACCAAAATGTTGGAATTCTTTGCATATACAATTTACTTTGCATATACTTGCATATACTTACAAGAAGTATTTTGTTTAGTTTTTCTGACTCACTGATGCCTAAAAAACCATTGACACATCCCACATCCCAACCACATTTACATGTCCATGTATGTCTGCATTGCAAAACCTTTAACAACAGAGGAGAACATGAGTTTAAATGTTTTACTGAGTGTTCTTTTGACTATGGAAGCCTTCTCATCAATACTGAATAGATAAAAAAAAAAAAGTTAAAAACTGATAACAATTGTCAGTTGTTCTACTACATGAATGAACATGAATGTTAAGAATTTTTTTTCACAAACCTCAGACTAGAAACAAAAACCACAACACTTCCTTACTGAAGTGAGAAAAGAATCACTACCCATTTAATAACTACCCATGATCAAAGTTCCTTCTTTGCCATTATTGCCACCAAGTATAGGCTTTACCTTAAACCTTACTGGCTAACTGTGTAGTAAAAAGGTTTGTAAAAAACATGCAGTTAAATTTCTTTTGTCAAGCCCTCGGCACCTTTCTGAATTAAAGCAGCCTTAACCTATATCAGTTTGCTGTTTTTTGTTTTACCTGTATTTTGCAGTTAGCTCGTTTTACATTGTGTTTTAGTAAAATTATTATTATTATTATTATTTTTTTTAATACACCTATACATCACCTACAAAAAGACAAATTCATTCCTATAATAAACTTCTCTTTCTCATTGAGTGAAGAGTAAATTATGCAAGTTTAAGTTTTTAATTTATTAAGTGTTTTATTATTCTATTGTCTTTCTGGTAAACTGTCTGTAAACTTTTCTCATAAAGACCCTCCCCCTCTCAGAAGCTATAAAATGAGTGCTGAATGTTAGAAAGGCCAGGTCTGTGCGCATGCGCTACACTGTAAAAAAATACTGTGAATTTAACGGTAAAAATACTGTAAAAATGCTACAGTAAAAACCTGTTAAATGGTTAACGGTAAAAGGCTGTAAAATTTACAGAGAACAGTGAAATTTACCGTAAACTGACATTCCCAGAATTCCCTGTGTTACATTTTTTTTTTATTTGATGTTTTTTTTTGTTGAAATAACCCTTTTTTCTTCGTTTTTTCTTAGCTGTTTTGTACATTAGGGTTGTATGTTACATCTAATGTTGTTAAATTAATGTTTATGCATTATTTCAGTTTCATGTCTATTACCATGATGGTGTTTAGTATTTGTGTGAATGACACTGTGCACCTTCTATATATGTTCATTTTTAAAAGCTGTTTGTGATGAGCTTTGGACCTGCTTTTGGTGGTTATCTGTGTATTACAAAGGTACAAAAAAAGATTTCAGTACTTCAATAGGTTGGTACATTAACATTACATCAGTTAACAAAATTATGGTATTTACCTGTAAATTCAAGTGAAAACCGCAAAACACAAAATGTTGCTACCGTATTTTTTACGGTAAAATTCTGGCAACCACAGCTGCCAGTTTTTTACCGTAAATTTTATGGAATATTTTTTACAGTGTACCTTTGACCTGTAGTGATGGGATTTATGGCTCTTTGAGGGGATCCGGATCTCGGCGATCCGTTCCTTTCAAAGAGCCGACGGCTCTTTTGGCTCTTTTTAAATATTTAGTCAGTTTTAAGAAGCCAGCTTGGGGGCATCTCAGTTTATCCTGGAAATAATAACTGGGAGGAATGATGAGATGAGATTTGTAGTCAAATAATTAAAACTCATATATCACACACCAATATCTGAGTTTGAATTATTCTGAAATATTGATTATTACCTCATTTGTCATGTGTGGACTATATTCCATAGGGTTGCACAACATCCCTCTGCTTAGACAGTGACATCACTATTTTGGATTTACCTTTAGTACAAAGTGTGTGTATGTGTAAAGCTACATTGACTTATGTCACAAATAAACATCAAAAACAAAGCCGGCTGCAATGAATTTCTGTGCAAAACAGCTTTTACTACAAACACTTCCACACAAGAACATTGTTATCACACAAGAACATTTTGATAGAAAACAAAAAATATTTAAAGTTTTAAATATATACTGTAGATAAAATTAGAATACATAAAATGGAAATGTCTACATACAGTCCACTATTACTACTATTACTACTGTAAACTTTGCAAATAGGAAATCAGCCCCTTCAAGTCTTAAATGAACAATAACAAAGTGGGCTGCAATGAATGTCTGTGCAAAACAGCTTTTAGTGAAACATTTCTATACAAGAACAGTATCACAAAAGAACATTTTGATAGATAACAAAAAATATTTAAAGTATTAGACATATACTGTAGATAAAATTAGAATAAATAAAATGGAAATGTCTACATACAGTCCACTATTACTACTATAACTACTGTAAACTTTGCAAATAGGAGATCAGCCCCTTCAAGTTTTAAATGAACACAAAATGCAATGTATGCAATGTTTTTTTTGTTTGTTTTTTTAACTGGAGTAAGCATGTGACGGCAGCGTGCACAAGCCATGCCTCCGCTCCTACCCAATGACAGAGGCACGCAGGGTTTTTTCCCCACTGGTGTACTCAAGTGAAGGATGTGTGAAACTAGCGCTGTCGAGCACGTTTGAATATGCCTTGCCGTCATGATCATGACTCGAGTTCTGACAAATAATAACGAAACGAAATGTCAGATTTGTATTCCTCTGTATGTTACTGCCATATTAGTGACTGAATCGCTGTTAATTTGAAGCTTATGTACACGATATTCATGCTTACGTGCAGATTATGTAAATTGCCTCATAAGCGGTTTCAAGTATGAAAATGTTTGCCATGTCTAACCACTAGGTGGTGGTGTTGTTATAAGTTTCATTGTTGAAATTCGGTTCTTTGATAATATTTAACCTGAGTGTTCAATAAGGAAATTAATCATTTCATTCGAATGTTTTGGAATACTATTTTGAATCATGTAACTTAATCTATCTTTTATTCTTTCTTTATTGTAGACCACACCCACATATTCAAACAAACACTTATTTGATCACCTGCAATGCCCGTGTACAGCTGTGTTGTGTGCATATTTGTTGGAAATTACTCTTACGATAAGAGAAATTATACTTTTTGGACGAAGCTGATCAGACCCTGTGTTTTGACTGACACCCCTTGAGGAAAGCTAGATATCACACCCCACCTACTACAAGCCTTTCAGTCTGACTCCAAAACACTGAAACAGGCACTTTATTTGTTTCAACTCCTGATCAAAGATGGATCTGCAAATCTCAGTTTTTCTTCTGTTCATTCTTTTCACTGCAGGTACAAAATACAAATTGTGTTTGTAATGTTATTAAGTACAAATACAGATCACTGGATGTCTCGCTTTATAACTTTCTCTTTTTTTTTTTATTAATAAAGGGCACTCTCTCTACTGTTATGAGTGCATGGGTCTTTCGTGTACAAAAAAAACCTGTGATGTCTCCCTTGACCGCTTCTAACTGTGGGAGTTTAACAATGGTAATAGAAATTGGTAAGTACAATATGATGCATTGATATTTATTGATATTTTTGACTGATAGACAAGCTGCTATAATTTACTGATGCTGCCACAGTGTAACTTACCGTTAAACCACTACTAATTCTCCTGGTGGAAATTACAAATGTAATCACAGAATAATTTATATGTAGTTTTCTGATGTTTAATTTGTTTTCTCTCATTTTGCACAGCAACAATGAAATTTGTATTAACCCTCTGGTTGTGTTCGGATTCCTGTCACACTTGTGGTGTTCCCGGTCAAAAATAACTGGACTCAAAACATTTGCTTATAAATCTGTCATTGTGCTATATTATCACCAAATATTGGATTCAATATTTTTGTCAACTTGTTTTCTTTAATTTAGGACTGGTTTTGTGTTTCTATTTGCATCCGATTAATCGTAGGCCTCATTTATGTGAAAGTAGGCAAAACTGTACAAAATTGCACAAAGTCACTTGTGGTGTTCCCGGTCAAAAATGACCATACTCCAAACAATTGCTTATAAATCTCTCGTTATGGTATATTATCACCAAATATTGAATTCATTTTTTTTGTCAACTTGTTTTGTTTCATTTAGGACTGGTTTTGTGTTTTTATTTGCATCTGATTAATCGTAGGCCCCATTTATCTGAAAGTAGGCAAAATTGGACAAAATTGCACAAAGTTACAAAATGGCCGGCCATTGAAAGTGAATGGGGAAGAATGAAAGTAAGAGAAACAACTAGTGTTCAGGAGCATTTTGTGCTTGCAAACATAAAGGCCTTGGACCTGTGCATGTATAGATTCATGTATACTCACGCTATCTCACAAAAGCCATTGTGAGTATTATACAGGGTGGGCCATTTATATGGATACACCTTAATAAAATGGGAATGGTTGGTGATATTAACGTCCTGTTTGTGGCACATTAGTATATGTGAGGGGGCAAACTTTTCATGATGGGTGGTGACCAAGGTGGCCATTTTGAAGTCGGCCATCTTGGATCCAACTTTTGTTTTTTCAATAGGAAGAGGGTCATGTGACACATCAAACTTATTGGGAATTTCACAAGAAAAACAATGGTGTGCTTGGTTTTAACGTAACTTTATTCTTTCATGAGTTATTTACAAGTTTACAAAATGTGTTCAATGTGCTGCCCATTGTGTTGGATTGTCAATGCAACCCTCTTCTCCCACTCTTCACACACTGATAGCAACACCGCAGGAGAAATGCCAGCACAGGCTTCCAGTATCCGTAGTTTCAGGTGCTGCACATCTTGTATCTTCACACCATAGACAATTGCCTTCTGATGACCCCAAAGATAAAAGTCTAAGGGGGTCAGATCGGGAGACCTTGGGGGCCATTCAACTGGCCCACGACGACCAATCCACTTTTCAGGAAACTGTTCATCTAGGAATGCTCGGACCTGACACCCATAATGTGGTGGTGCACCATCTTGCTGGAAAAACTCAGGGAACATGCCAGCTTCAGTGCATAAAGAGAGAAACACATCATCATGTAGCAATTTCAAATATCCAGTGGCCTTGAGGTTTCCATTGATGAAGAATGGCCCCACTATCTTTGTACCCCATATACCACACCATACCATCACTTTTTTTGTTCCAACAGTCTTGGAGGGATCTATCCAATGTGGGTTAGTGTCAGACCAATAGCTGTGGTTTTGTTTGTTAACTTCACCATTCACATAAAAGTTTGCCTCATCACTGAACAAAATCTTCTGCGTGAACTGAGGGTCCTGTTCCAATTTTTGTTTTGCCCATTCTGCAAATTCTGTGCACCGATCTGGGTCATCCTCGTTGAGATGCTGCAGTAGCTGGAGTTTGTAAGGGTGCCATTTGTGAGTAGCTAATATCCGCCGAAGGGATGTTCGACTAATGCCACTCTCCAGTGACATGTGGCGAGTGCTACGCTGTGGGCTCTTGCTGAATGAAGCTAGGACAGCCACTGATGTTTCTTCATTAGTGATGGTTTTCATGCGTCCACATTTTGGCAAATCCAACACTGAACCAGTTTCACAAAACTTAGCAAGAAGTTTGCTAACTGTAGCATGGGAGATGGGTGGTCTCGTAGGGTGTCTTGCACTGAAATCTGCTGCAATGACCCGGTTACTGCGTTCACCAGATATCAACACAATTTCGATCTGCTCCTCACGTGTTAACCTCTTCGACATGTCAATGGCTGTGAACAAAGAGAAACTTGTAAATAACTCATGAAAGAATAAAGTTACGCTAAAACCACCATTGTTTTTCTTGTGAAATTCCCAATAAGTTTGATGTGTCACATGACCCTCTTCCTATTGAAAAAACAAAAGTTGGATCCAAGATGGCCGACTTCAAAATGGCCACCATGGTCACCACCTATCTTGAAAAGTTTGCCCCCTCACATATAGGGTTGGGTATCGTTTGGGGTTTTTTCGATACCGGTGCCAAATCGATACTTATAAAACGGTACCGGTGCCAAAACGGTGCCTGAACCGATACTTTTAAAAAAGCCACAAAGTGGTGGATGACACAAGAATATATATTTTATTGGACAAAAAAAGTTCTTTAAATTGAACAATGTATTAAAAGGAAAAAAAAAGAAGTAGTACTATACATTATTAAGTCAATGCAAAACGCAGCAACAATAAAACCTAAAGCCACCTAACCCAACTACAATAATTTAACAGCTTAAAATTTCAGCAATTCTTTTGCAGAAATATGACTATATGTGATGAGATCTGGGAACACCCGTCGGATGTCGCGGTGGGACGTTTTCAGGAAATTCGTTTTATTATTCTATAACATCTTGTCTATCATCTCTGAAAATATCTCTTCGAAATTCACTTGTTTAGTGCAGAAAAATAGACATTTATTGCAGCAAGCAGAAATGACTGACTTTCTCCTATGTTAAGAACGCGCTGCGGAGGTGCTTTCCCTTAACACCACAAAAACAGTTAACCTGTCAAAATAAACCACGTAACATATTTAGTAAAGGCGTATCAGTTCACATTCTCCACCAGTCCTGTGTAAAGTACGGCAAGCAAAGTTATTTATTTATTTATTTATTTATTTTTTATTTTAATATGGTGAGATGGCGGAGCACAACAACGCCGTCTGAAGTACTGCAGCTGCTCACTTAACCGATCTTACTCGTCTCAATCTGCTCAGTTTTGGTGATGTCAGTGCCCTAAATGATGTTACGGGCTATTTCACATCCAGAGATGAAGGATCGGATGATGAAGTTACTAAAGAGGAGTCGTCCGATGACAGTCTGTAAATTTATTTACAGACTGTAAATAATCGCTTTTACTACAAGGTAGGCTGCATTATTTACTAAACATAAAATGGGTGATCAACGGAAAACAAACGTTAGTCTGTTTGTGTAATGATGCAGTAGCGCTCCTAACTTGACAGACAGCTCTCGTTAAACCCGTAAAGTGAAAGTGAAAGCCGTCTCACTTTAAAGCCGTTTTTCTCAAAATCCCATTCCTGAAAATCATCGCTATCAGCCAACCTAAGATCGCCATAACGTAGGTTATGTAAAAAATAAAAGTTTTGGAAAGGGGCCTGAACTCAGCTTTCATATGGTGTCAAAACCTAAAAAAGGGTTTTCCCAGATCGCATCACATATTTGCCGTCTCTGGCAAAATATGTGACACCTCTCCAGCTGATGTCTGCAAACTGTCAAACACGGTGCATCCCTCTGCTTTCAACTTTATTCCACATACCATCAAATGTTTCATTAGGTTTGACGCGTTTTCCCCTTCACACGCAACTGCTGTAAAACATTTGCTGCATGTCGCAGTGTCTGAATCATTTCTCGTGAAATATAGCCACACTTTAGAATGTTTAGTTTTTGGCATTTTAAGTTAGACGCGTTTAATGTAGCTTGCTAAGCTAACGGCAAACCACCTGCTGCAGTCAGAGCAAGTGTAACGATAGCATTCACGCGCTTCTCGGATGGTCTCATTTCCAGACGATTTGTGCTTTTAATTTGAAATGTGAAAATGGATAGTAACTACAAAGATGTCTTGGATTTCTATCATCAAAGCTTTCCGACGTTCACTTGAGTTTTCTCATTCAGTAAATAAATTTTCTGATCATTCTGACACCCCATGAATGCAGTATTTAAATTTAACTAGCGATCATGCATGTTGATGAATCAATGCTTCTACATCCGTGTCATAGCACCAGAAGACAAATATTTCAATCGGCAGTTCGGGCATTTAAGTGGCACCGAAATGAGGCACCGAAATTCGCGTTCTGATTCGGTCCGGTACATACCGGTCACATGGGTACCGGTGCCGTTTTGGCACCGGGTTTCGGTACCCAACCCTACTCACATATACTAATGTGCCACAAACAGGACGTTAATATCACCAACGATTCCCATTTTATTAAGGTGTATCCATATAAATGGCCCACCCTGTATTTATTTCATCCTACCTTGATCTGCATGCAATATGCTTTTATGATAACTCTCTCTGTGATAAACCTCTCACATGCTCAAACTGCCTTGTCTTTAGCCTAGGTTTTGAGGCTTTCATGTTTTCACAGAGTAGATGAAAGTTTACAAATAAATGCTTTAGCACACAGAGAGCTTCAGCTTGTTGTTTCATAATATTGTCTCAGTATGACAGTGTCAGTGTGCAGGATATATAGAACTAAAATAACAGTTTTGTTTTTTTGTTTCATGAAATGTTATAATGCAAATAATCTTAATGCGTTCTTTCTTGTGTCACGATGGTCAGATTTAGCAGGAACAGCATAACTTTGTGCCCCTTTTCAGAACATAAAATTATTTTAAAATATAGATACTGCTTTTTGTGATCTTCCCCATTCACTTTCAATGGCTGGCCATTTTTGATGAGTGTGACTTTGTGCAATTTTGTACAATATAAAAGCATTTAAAAGCAAACCTCATGCTTGCGGTAAAACCATAATATAATATTCAGCAGTAGTAATCGTCTGAAAATTAGGCTTTATTAATCAAAACTCTGCTTGTAAATCATACTATTTGTGAAAAGGAATCAAAATTACTGCCTCTAGCGTTCATTTTAACCGGAAACTGCAGTGATTCGTACATATAGGTACGTTTTTTCAGGTTTGCAGAAATGTATATAGAGGCACGTATGTCCAATGAGCCTAAGTTGCAACAATCAGATGCACATAGAAACACAACACCAGTCCTAAATGAAAGAAAACAAGTTGACAAAAAGAATGAATCTAATCTTTAGTGATAATATAGCATAATGACAGATTTCTGAGCAGTTGTTTGGAGTCCCGTCATTTTTGACCGGGAACACCACAAGTGTGATTAAGTGAAATAAAACCCACAAAAATAACGAAAATTCGAAAAAAAATTCTGAGATGTATTTATACCCTGTGTGAACAAAGTCAGTAAGTTTAAATCCAATGCGATAACGTTAACTAGTATTTTCGGGGGAAAAGAAAATCTTTTCCGGGTCAATTTGACCCGAACACAACCAGAGGGTTAACAAAAAAAGTTTGAAATTAAAAAAAGTATAATTGTATATTTTTCTCTAAATATGACACATTGTCAAAAAGTCTTTTTTGTTTTATTTTTTAAGCTCTCACTGATTCTTCTGATTTGACATATTTATAAATACATTTTACACTTGGTCACTTCATGCATTTTCTCTGTTTGGATAACTATCCGATAGTGAAAAAACCTTCTGTATGCTAAATGCCCTCCGAAACGCTTTCGAGACGGATTTAAATCAAATCGCTCAAACCTTCAGGAGGTCGTCTGGGACGTATTTTGGACAAGTGTAAATGCATCTGGTTGCTAAAACCATATATGTAAATTTACGCCTCCCAAAATGTTAAAACAATAAACGTGCGAGAGCGTATTAAAGGCTATATGAAATATAATAGACAGATATAACAGCGCTAACACGCATAGCTGCGTATGAGTAGCTGAGTATCTCTTCAGCAAACCGACGCGCAACTGCCGCAAATGAAAGTGAAAGTAAGTAGGAACTTAACATTACGCAACTTGAGCTTCTGCTACTTACTTTCACTTTCTACTCATACGCGGCTCAACACACAATCTTATCTTATCAAACTGATTTTTCCAGTGCTCTCTCCATTCGGTCATTCATCTTTAAATTAGCTGCTCTCGTTAACGTAGACTCAGGTAAAATTGCATATACGCGGGAATGGAGCAGTTTTTATTTATTTATTTATTTTTAAAATCAGATAGATATCCAAACCTGGGGGTTGGCTGGGACTTAGGGCCCATGCACTCCTCCACCGCCCTTTCCCCTAGTTGCTAACTGGTCTTTTCCATATCATTTGTTTTCAGGTAGCATTAATTCCAAAATTAATGTTCAAGCTTGTTCTCTTGGCTGTGCAAGTGGGTCCCTGAACCTCGACATTGTAAAGTCATCTTATTTCTGCTGTGGCACTTCTTTTTGTAACGCCAGGAATGCTCAAGGTATATTTTACTGACCAAGTACAAATGCCTTCTTTCAACTCATCATCAGTCATATAACATTTAATCAGAAACAAAATACATAGTGGGACTCCTGTCAAGAAATGGAGCAACTAAAGGAGTGTTGTTAATTTAGATGTTATGTTTGTAGAGGAAATGATTTAAAAATATGTTTCCTCCTGTAGATCCCAGAACAATTGTTCCTAATGGAAATAAATGTTACTCTTGTGATGGAAAGAGCTGCTCAAACATATTGAGCTGCTCAGGGACTGAAGATCGCTGTATTACAGGAACAGGTGAGAATCTGTTGAAGGAAGAAGATTAAAGTTATTATTTGTGCCTCTTTATCATTTATGGGTCATATTTTTAAACTTGTACAGTTCACATATACCTTTTTTTTTTCTTTTCATCAGGGACTTTTGAAGGACGGACAACGGTGGTAAAAGGCTGTGTCTCTGAAGGCGTTTGTGATACTATAACATTTAATAGTGTTCATGACATCTCATGTTGTAAGGGGAACCTCTGTAACGATGATAAAGGTGACACCGAGAGCATCACCCAGAGCTTCATCCAGAACATCACCAAGAGTTTAATGTATAACGGTGATAAACGTGGCGCTCAAGGTAACACCTTCATCAAGACGGTCACCCGAAGCTTTGTGCATAACAATGCTGAGATTGTAAAGTATAGCGATGCTAAGAGTGCCACGTATAATGTTGCTCAGAGGGTCACTCAGAGCTTCCTGTTCCTCTGCTGTTCTCTCCTCTCCTTCATCCTGCTGCACTGAATCCAGCAGCCACAATGTTATATGCAGAATATGGCTTGTATATGTTTGTTCTATCATTACGCGAAATTATTACAGATGTATATCCTCTATGGTAGCATTCTGTTTTAAAAAAACAGAGATACAGAGGTACGGCTAGTAAACATTTGGGGAAAAGGAAAAGCCCAATTTATTCTTGCATTTTGAGAATTTAACAAATATAATGTAAGCAAATAATAAAATAAAAAATGTATTTTACAGTAATTATGTTTATGATTGACACACCAGAACATTACGCTAGACATGTGTGATTAGAACAGTGGCTCTCAACCAAAAGGGGCCTCTGCACACTTAAGGGGGGCTTCAAAGTCTTGGAATGATTTAAATTTAGTTACAGGGCTGCAGACTGTGACCTTTTTCTTGATGGTGTGAATTTTGTTAGAGGTCACATTAGCACCACATTGCCCAGCTGATAAGCATAGCTCACGTCCCATTTGTTTACAAGGTGGGGTTTCTAACCTAGGCCTATACTGCAGAAAGTTCAATGAAATATTCCGGTGAACTCTCTTCACAATCATCTATGATATCAGAATGATATAACTGATTTGTAGCTTCTCTCTGTAGATGATGAGGTTGGGAGATACAATTACAGTGTGTGTCTTCCATTTGTTCCATCCATTTGTAAATGTTTGTAAAAACAATTATGTTTATTAAGGCACAAAATATTAAAAGGAAAATGTGAGGTGACCTGCCAGATCTGCGAGATGTCTGTAAGATGTCAGTTTTACATACATTACTATTTGATAGGAAACGTCCTATAGACGTATTGCAGATGAGCAAACACTCCAAAAAATATGTCTTGCAGATGTAAATGCAGACGTCAAATAGACATCTCCGTGATGTGCATGTGTTATCAGGGGACTTTGACAGTTATAGATTTAAAAAACAAAAAGGCGGGAATAAAGAATTTTTATTGTGATAAAATGTATCAATGAATATGCAATTTTGAATTACTATAGTAGTAGCATTAATTCATAATTTAATTTTCTCAACCAGATGGTGTGTATAGGGGAGGCTTCCTCCTGCTGTTGTCTCTTCTGTTGTTTTAAGTGCAGCCGCAACACTATAAAAAATAACAAAATTGCGCAAAAAAAAAAAAGTGTTTGGCATATTTGCAGCAATTTTGTAAAGCAATGATCTGCAATCAAATTTCCTGTATATATATATATATATATATATATAAAACTTTATTTCAGACACACAATTGGTCCATAGAGAGAGAGAGAAAAAAAAAAAAAAGTACAATACTTTAAGTGACATATAAACAACAATAAAATTCATAAGAGACTAAAATGCCAGTGTTTCCAGAGGCCAGACATATACCTATAACAGCTTTTCTTAGGACTGGTTATTGCCAGTATAATTCCATTTTCAGATTTGTCCAGACGACACATAAATTTAAACATTAATTTCCTTAATAAGGCTCCATAGGTGGGAACACCAGAGTTCACAAAAAGCTGACTAGCACTGTGCCACCTTGGGACACGAAGGAGGAAGGCATCATTATAGGCCAAAGTGAGTCTCCGCAGGCTACTCTTCTTATATCGCCACCACAAATGTGCTGTGTACATAGGGGTACAATAGGATCTAAATAGAAAACATTTAACATCCGGTGAGCACATGCTAAATTTATGCAACAACATATTGGCTTGGGCATATAATTTGCAGCACTGTCTGTACAGATCTCTGTCGTCACTCATGTCATCAGTTATGATATGACCCAGATATTTTATTTCTTTACACATCTTCAGAGGCTGATCGCTCAAATAGAAATCAGGAAAAATTAATCTCCTGTCCTCATTAGTTCTGACAATCATGATATTACTCTTGCTGGAATTGTATCTGATATCAAAATCATTACC
>NW_026127792.1:0-16806 GCF_022985175.1 Labeo rohita | reverse complement strand
CCTCGTCCACAATCCCAACAGTGTATGGTGATCCGCTTAGGAGCAGAGCATGATCGATATATTCCTCCAGTGACCAACAAATTTTTCCCCCTGGCAGACGTGAACTAATGGGCTCGTTCAAACCAAAACGAAAAAAGTCCTTAAGTGCCACATCATTAAAATCTACTTGATAACACAGTCCACAAAAATCCTCGACATACTCCTCTATGGACCGGTCGCCTTGACGAAGGCAGATGAGACGGGATACTGCTGGGTTCATGATTCTGGTTGTGTGTGCGCTGTAACTTCTGCTGGCTTCAGGGGAGGCGAAGTATTCTGTAACGTGAGGACGCTGAGGCGGTGTAAAATCCAATTGCAGAAGTTTATTATAAACAACAGCAAACATACACGATGAAACAGGCAAAGGGTCAATAACCGGAGAAGCAGTCCAAAACGTAAACGTAATTCAAACAGCAGAGAGTTTAAACAGGCAGTGGGTCAAATACCAAGCAGACAGTCCATGAAAGCAACCGTAACAATAGGGAAATCCAGGGAGCGATAGTCAAAGGGCAGAAAAGGGTCAAACCTTGAAAACAGTCCAAACGTGCAAACAATCCAACAGGGGTAATCCGTGAAATCAAGAGTCCATAAACAAAGCAAGGTCGCAACAGGTAATCCAACAGAGTAATAATAAACGCTTGGTAAGGCAGGTGAAACTGGCAATACTTCGCGACGTGTGAGCACATGGTGAGTCCTTATATACTGCCAAACAGGAAGTGACAGTAGAAGCAGCAGAGGGAGCATGCAGGCAGTACTGGGGTGAAGGCTCCCTCTGCTGGCTTGGCGTTACAGTTAGGGAGTTAGTTTAATCTGCTGTATTTTGTTTTCTTTTCTTTGAAGCTTAGGTAGTTGATTTATAAAATAGGTAGTTTTGTTATGTTTGTTACTTTGGCCTTGCCCCCTTCTGAAGTCAACACCCTTTTATGTATTTGTTTTGAAACTAAAAACTTCCGTTTGCGGTAGTGGCCGTAGTCGTTTTGGTTTCTTATTGTAGCTTTTCTGGGTTTGGAGACGGCGTTTCTCTCTGCCGTCGCACTGTCAGTCACCACCAACCATTTATTTCTGTTGCGGTCCCCCCTGGACATATTCAGACGGTAACAATATATGTATATATGTATGTATGTATGTATGTACGTGTGTGTGTGTTTTTGTGAATTGTGGGGATTTTCCATAGACTTCTATAGTTTTTATATTGACAAAACGATACTGTCTATCCCCTAACCCAACCCTAACCCTAAACCTAGCCCTCACAGAAAACATGTTTGCATCGTTACACTTGTAGATAAACATCATTTACTATTTTGAATCATTTTTTTTACATTGTGGGGACAGCAGGCCGGTCCCCACAATGTCAAAAATTTCAGGTTTTACTATCAGCAAAAACAAGTACAAACATATATGTGTGTGTGTGTGTGTGTGTGTGTGTGTGTGTGTGTGTGTGTGATGAGCTCTGGGAAAACCCGTCGGATGTCATGCTGGGACATTTTCAGGAAATTCGAATAATAGGTCAAATGTCAATTTTTGGTCAAAATTGGGTCCAACATCTTGTCTATCATATCTGAAAATATCTTGATGAAATTCACTTGTTTAGTGCAGAAAAATAGCGATCTATTGGAGCAAGCAGAAATGACTGTGTCTTTCTCTTTTGTTAAAGGGGTCATCAGATGCCCATTTTCCACATGTTGATATGATTCTTTAGGGTCTTAATGAAAAGTCTCTAATATACTTTGATTAAAAATTCTCAATGGTTTTGTAAAACAACACCCTTTTTACCTTGTCAAAATGAGCTCTGCAAAAAACATCTCATTCGAAGGGGTTGTTCTTTTAAATGCAAATGAGCTCTGCTCACCCCACCCCGCCCCTCTCTTCTCTCAGTGGAATGACGATCTTGTTTATTTTAGCTGCGTTTAGCCGTGTTTAGCCGCTAAACATCCTAACTACCACGTTATAAGGAAAGGCAATCGCAAAGATTCATAAAAAAATGCTTATACACACTTCTGCTGTAAGTGAAGCTGGATCATGGATGATTAGCGTGAACATAGACGGATATATGTAGATCGGGAGGTGCAATCCATTCACAAACAAATGTAATCTACTGCATCTTCAGCGGCTCAGATGTCAGGAGTAAAAGACGACCACTATGTTCATTATTACATCCAGCAACACAACACCTCAATCACTCAATCGGAGATATACTTGTCTAACTTGTCAGCAGCCACATCACCCTGCAGCCCAAGACTGTTTGCCCACTGAAGCTAAGCAGGGTTGAGCCTGGTCAGTACCTGAATGAGAGACCTCCTGGGAAAACTAGGTTGCTGCTGGAAGAGGTGTTAGTGAGGCCAGCAGGGGGTGCTCACCCTGTTGTCTGTGTGGGCCCTAATGCCCCAGTCTAGTGATGGGGACCCTATACTGTCAAAAGAGCACTGTCATTCGGATGAGATGTTAAACCGAGGTCCTGACTCTCTGTGGTCATTAAAAATCCCAGGATGTCCTTCGAAAAGAGTAGGGGTGTAACCCTGGCATTCTGGCCAAATTTGCCCATTGGCCTCTGAACATCATGGCCTCCTAATCATTCCCATATTCTGATTCTGATTGGCTTAATCACTCTGTCTCCTCTCCACCAATAAGCTGGTGTGTGGTGGGCGTTCTGGCGCAATATGGCTGCCGTCGCATCATCCAGGTGGAGAGGAGGTTGAGGAGATTCCCCCTTCTATGTAAAGCGCTTTGAGTGCCCAGAAAAGCAATATATAAATGTAAGGAATTATTATTATTATTATTATTATTATTATTAGGGGCCAAGCGCTGAAAGTGCGATAGCACCTATTGTATCCATTAGCATACTTTTTCTTCCGCTCTGGAAGTCTATGACAGCCCATAGAACCGCTTGCGAGAAAGTTGTGAAATTTGGCACACTGATAGAGGATAGTCTCATCATTAACCACAGCAAATTTGGAGTCTCTAACTCAAACTCTCTAGCGCCACCACTTCATTCACCACTATTTCAATCATTTTATGCTAATAACTTTTGAACCGTAAGGCACATAATCAAAATTCTTTTTTTCTCTGAATCCTTGGCTCATGCCGAGTCAAATGAAGTCCAAAATTCAAAAAGGTTTAGTTTTTTTTCTATAATTTTTTATTCGTAAAACCTACTTTTTCGAACTCGTCCTAGACGGTTTGTCTGATTTTCACCAAAACTGGCTCAGATTATCCTCAGACAATGCTGGCAAAAAGTTTTGGAATTCAAGTTGATTAGTCAAACCGTTCTCGAATAACGCGCAAATGAATTCTACGAAAAGCACGCAAAAATGTATGTGAGGCTATATCTCTGCAACGGTTTGGCGTATTGAGACCAAACTTTGTGTGTGTAATAACAAGCATGACTTGAGGCTACCTGGAGTGTTTCGGCACAGTGCCACCTAGTGGTCAGGAGATATGTAAAATGATTTTTTTTTTGCTTATAACTTCTGAATAGTTTGGTCAAAAATCACAAAAAAAAATGGTCTCTTCAGATTCGGTGCATCATGCTGAGTCCAACCATAATCAGTTTTCATATCCCATGTCAGCCATTTTGGAATTTTGTCCAAAAATGCTATATTTTACGAACGCATTGACATATCATTACGAAACTCTGTATGTGTGACGCCAAGCCAGCAGAGGGAGCCCTCACCCTAGAACTGCCTGCACGCTCCCTCTGCTGCTTCTACTGTTACTTCCTGTTTGTCACTATTTGAAGACTGGCCATGTGCTCAAGACTCTGCGAAGTATTGCCAGTTTAACCTGCCTTACCGAGCGTTTACATTACTCTGTTGGATTACCTGTTGCTATCTTGCTTTGTTTATGGATTATTGAGTTCACGGATTACCCCTGTCGGATTGTTTGCTATATTGGACTGACTTCATGGTATTTGACCCACTGCCTGTGTTATCACCTTGCATGCCCTGACAGTATTCAAAAAGTTTGGATGTAGCAAAAGTTTGGATGTAAAAGTTATAACGAAATTTAGAAATCTGCTTATAACTTTTGTTTTAATTTCCCTACTCTAATGAAACTAGTCTTGATATATTCCTTGGATCATGCCGAGATCACTGATACCAATTATGCCATAATTGGATGAACTTCCTTTCCGGCCTTTTGATTTATGTTGAAAACCTACTTTTGCGAACTCCTCCTAAACTGTTCGTCCGATTTTCACCAAATTTGACTCAGATCATCTTCAGACCATGCTGACAAAAAGTTATGGATTTTGTGTCGATGCTTAGTAGGAAAAGGTTTTTGTTCAGCGCATCAACGAATTTGCTAGAAGGATGCCAAACTGCATCTGAGGCTGTATCTCTGCAGAACTTTGACATATTTACACCAAACTTTGTATGTGCCATTGTCACCTCACACTGACCACGCCACTTCAATTTGGTAACAGCGCCACCTATTGGTCAGAAGTAATACACCATTCATTAAACATTAATAATGAAATTTCTAAAAATGCTAATAACTTTTGATTGCACTAGCCTATTGTAATGAAACTGGTCCCAAAACATCCCTTGGATCATGCCAACAACATACATACCAATTATACCATAGTTGGTTGAACTTCCTTTCCACCATTTTGATTAATGTACAAAACCTACTTGTTCGAACTCCTGCTAAACCGTTGGTCCAGTTTTCACCAAATTTGACTCAAATCATCTTCAGACTGTCCTGACACAAAGTTATGGATTTCGTGTCGATAGACAAAACTGTTTTTGTACAGCGCCACCACAAATTTTAGACTTGATGCTCTGAGTCTGACTCTGAGGCTGTATCTCTGTGAAGCTTTGACATAATGACACCAAACTTTGTGTGTGTCATTGTAAGCTCACACTGAACACACCACATTGATTTGATAACCTATTGACCACCTATTGGTCAAAAGTGATAAGCCAATAAATTATATTATTAGTGCTTGTATTTATGATTTTTCAGTCATTTCAACTGATATTATCCTAAAACGACTTTTATTACTCATTGTTGTAGTCGGTCTGTTGCTCTTTGCCATGCTTAGCTCCTCATTCTGCCTCTTTTGTGCTTGGCCCCGCAATTGCTGCTTGCAGCTATATTTATTATTATTATTATTATTATTATTATTATTATTATAACTTACATCTCTGCTTCGGCATCGAAACAAGGAAAGTTACTGGACTGTGACAGCTGGTCTGAGGTAAGAGCTCATGTCAATCACCTATCGTGGCAGCAGCCTCTGTCAGTGTGGCGGCACAACGACAGGCATCTGAGAATGGCTCGATTTGAAAAAGGGGATATTATTTTTACAGATTAATTAAACACCACTGCATGGATTTTTATCATTATAGTGTAGATTTGTACATACACTGCCAACACACATTAATGTTCAAACAACATAAAAAAGTGAACATAGCATCCAATGACCCCTTTAAGAACACACTGCTAAGATGCTTTCTCTAAACACCACAAAAACAGTTAACCTAACAAAATAAACCACGTAACATGTAACATATTTAATAAAGGTGTATCAATGCACATTCTCAGCCAGTCCTGTGTAAACAGTTTTGTTGTTGTTTTTTTAATTTTTTAATATTCTGAGATGACGGAGAGCAACAACCCAGTTTGAAGTATAGCTGCTCACTCATTTCAATCTGTGCAATCTTAGTGATGTCAGTGCCCTAAACTATGTTATTATGGACTATTTCACATCCAGAGATCATATATCGAATGGTGAAGTTACTAAAGAGGAGGAGTCTGATGACAGTCTGTTTTATGCGCAGTGCATGAACAGTTGCGCTGCGCTCGCTTTTCTACACTACAAGGGCTCTAGACTCATTCTTTCTACAGGTCGCTCATTTGCAACTAACTTGCCGCAACTAAGTTAACATAAATTGGTCGCTTTTTCTTTCACTTTCACTCGTTAAGACTAAAACAAAAGATGGATTCATTGGTAGCCTATTCTTTATTAAAAGCACAACAACAATAAAACAGGCTACAATGACAACATTTATTAACAAAAACGAATAAGATGAAGCATGGCATACACTATATGCTGTATTAGCTCTCTGTATTGCCTGATAAATTACAAAACGGTAAATGACAAGATTAGCTTTTCAAAATGAGAACAAAATGAGAAGTGAAACTAATATGGCTGTCGGTGGCAGTGCTTGCATGTTTATTTTTCCACAAGAATACCAACATGTTTACATTCTCTGTTTAAGAAGTGGTCTTTTATTTAATTTTAGCTTGAAAACCAAACCCCTCCATGCACCATTGTTTCCTCAATATTCGCTAATTTGCCGCGAGCTGTGCGCACCTTCGTGCTGTGCTGAGGCAGCTAGTATAAACCAGGCTCTACACCCGAAGCACTGAATGCGCCTCTCTTCACGTGATTAGTGAATTCTGACTGCTGCTGCAACGCGCACTTTATAGAGCAGATGCTTTGGAGCAGCACAGACCATGCACTCGCACAAATGTGACCACGTTAAATTTGAACTAAATAAAACATACTTTACAGAAAGCATGAAGTTTTGGTGGGTGATTGGCTTAGACAAATAACACTTTGATCATGCATTGCTAGTGTTGATCAGGTAGACCTTTGTTTACCTTTGTTCATTGTTGTTTATCCATGATTTCAAATAATAATCCCCCAATGGCTTTTTAGTGCAAACCATTAGGCCAAATTACGCAAAGTCTGCTATAGAGGGTGCAACAGGATAAGAAATCTTTTAAGTCCACATTTTACGCTCAGTTTCCAAACAGCTAAAATGACAAATAAATGCATACTCCAAAAGCGCTCCACAAGACATGTGCGTATACCATCTCGATGCATGACACTGAACGGGAGAATGCAAATTTTAAACAGCTTATTGTAAAGGTAAGTTAATTGCCATTGTAATCTAATGCACTGCTGCATTGTAACGCACACACATAGACGACACACAGTAGCTCAAACATCAGGTGCAGATCACATGCACACAGAATCATTCAGTAGTGTGAAAATATATTGTTCTGTAATTTCTCAATAATATTGCTTAGAAACAGAAAAGTTCTAGCATATGTTTCTTAGTAACTAAAACCCACAGTTTCACTTTTAGTAGAGAGCCCGCTGCCAGGTATAATTAATGCACACATGCAGTCACGCTCTCATAATGCAGTCATATAAATGTGATCTTTACAGTGCTACTTTATCTATATCTGATTTAGAATGAGCAGAAATCTTTGGGAAATGTAACGACCCAAAGACAAAAGAACTGATGTAGTATGAAGTATGTATACAAATTATTACTCAAGTAAGAGTAAAAGCAACAATCTTAATAGTAAGAATAAAAAAGTATCCAATGAAATATCTACTCAAGTAGTGAGTTACTAGTTACTTTGGATCATAAACTGATTCCAGGGGCATTTTTTCACTAAAGGGCCAATTTAAAATAACCTTATTTAATGTGTCTGTATTGTTGGCACTGATAGCCTTGTGGGCAGCAAGCCAACATATAGTGCAGTTGCACTTCGGGTGTCCCAAGATCGAATCCTGCCTCGTGGACCTTTCCTGATCAGAAGCTGCATTTGACATGGCATTTACTTTTATTTACACAAACTGGTTAATGCTGGTGATGTACACATGTTTATATAAAACTGCATAATGTAAATAGCTATATATATATATATATATATATATATAAACTTATTGAAGAGCAAAGCTGCAATATCAGAAAAAAAACAAAAAACAAAAAACATTATTGTTCTTGATGTTGTACTTACGATCATTAATGTGCACTGTACAATTAATCTCTTTTCTGTAGTTTGTTGTTTATTCTGATGAGAGAATTCACAAACACAGATGCAGAATTCACTCCGGAGTTCTCTGCGGTGACAAATCAAAATGCCTCTGATTGGATATCGCATTCATAAACTTAACAGAAATGTGTGATTGATTATAATGCTCAACGCTATAGACCAAGCTAAAAAAGAAATCTAATGCAATAATAAAGCAAATACTATAAATTTAAATGCTGCAATCTACACTTTTCATTCATTTCAATTCAACCATGACAGCCCTAATAGATCTCGCTTAACACTACAAAGTGTTACAGTCATGACCAAAAATATCGGCACCCTTGGAATTCTGTCAGAAAATGCAACACTTCTCTCAGAAAATTGTTCCAATTGCAAATGTTTTGGTATTCACTTGCTTATTGTTTTTGTTTGCACTGCAACAACACACACACACACACACAAAAAAACAGAGAAAAAAGTCAAACTTGATAAAATCTCACACAGAACTCAAAAATGGACTAGACAAAATTATTGGCACCTTGTCAAAGTTGTGAGAAATAATTGCTTTTCAAGCATGTGATGCTCCTGTAATTTGTATTTAGACACACCTGTGGCATGTTACAGGTGTGGGCAATAAAGTAATCACACTTGCAACCAGCTAAAATGGAGAAAAGTTGACTCAGCCTTTGTGTTGTGTGTCACTTGAGTTGACAACTTGAGTTGTCTGTGTATTTGAGAGGGAAAAAAAAAAAAAAAGTTTAAAAACATGGACAATCTCAAGGCTAAAAGTCCATCTCCAGAGATCTTAATGTACCAAATATTAAGTTACGGGTGCCAATAATTTTGTCCACCATTTTGTGCATTTTTTTTTGGTTCTGTGTGGAATTGTATCAGATTTGACTTTTCTCCTCTGTTTTTGTGTTGTTCCAATGCAAAAAAAAAAAATAATAAAAAAATAAATAAACATGTGAGTACCCAAACATTTGCAACTGCAACAATTTTCTGAGAGAACAGTTGCATTTTCTGACAGAATTGCAAGGGTGCCAATATTTTTGGCCATGACTGTATATAAAATTAAATTAAATGTATACCCATGGGATTGTTCACAAACAGCACACGTGGTGTTCGAATAAAGATCCTAATTGCAGCCTAACAGTAGAATTTGCAGATTTTACTTCAATTGACTGTATAGGCTCCTGGCCACTTATTCCAGTGCTCTTTATGATCTCCATGTACGAATGAGAAACTGCTTCAGACGATTCATTGCATGCAGAGAACTGAACAAATCATTCAAAGCGATTTGTGAAAAAATTCAGATCATTGTGTTGACTTGTTTGATCAAGCCCTTGAACAGAATCCACTCAAAAGAATGATTAATTCCCAAACGGGGCATGACTCATGCCCAAGAAAAGAGATAGCATGCTTGGAATAACCATGTATGTTTCTTAACATGTATTGCATTAAGATTAAGTAACGAGAGGAACGTCATGTGTAGCGAAGTAAGAGTACAGTTTTTTTTGTTTTTTTTTTTCATTAAAAACGTACTTGAGTTAAAGTAAAAGTACCCACCTTTACATCTACTCTTAAAACAAATTTTCCAAAAAGTTACTCAAGTAAATGTAACAGAGTAGATGTACTTTGTTACTACCCACCGTTGATTAGCAGTACACAAGGTATTTGAGTCTCGGCTCAAGATTCAGTCTTGTTTGTCAGCAACTAGTTGTCTCTACAACATATTCTCTCAGTGTCAAATGCAGAAAAATTAACTGATGCATTTCTGACATCAAGCTACATTGAGTGGTTGCCCAGAATGCTTAAAAAACAAACTCTTGCTGGCCCAAAATGTAGCATTTAGAGTTCTCTCTAGAACCTGGAAGTATGACCATATTAGCCCAGTTCTGTCAACACAGCACTGGCTCCTTATTGAACATCACATGCATTTTAAAATCCCTCTGTTTTCTTACAAAGCTCTAAATGGTTTAGCTCATCAGTACTTTAATGTTCTATAAAATAAAAATGACGTGATTATAAAAGTAATAGTGTTTACACTGTAACACTGAATGACAGAGTCTAAGATTGTTTAGACAAAACTGCTGTCATATACTCTGTTCACGAATAGATGTTTATGATGTGCTTAATAATAAATTAGTTTCCCAGACATAAAATGGTTGTGTATTGTATAATACATACAAAGCATGCTTGTGTTTATGACTATAAAATCATATTTATTTATTTATTGTATAACAATAGGATATAAAATCTGGCTGAATTAAGCCTCTAATTAAAAAAACACAACTTGACCCCAACGAATTAACTAATTACAGACCTATCTCGAATCTCCCATTTCTGTCAAAGATATTAGAAAAGGTTGTATCCTCACAGTTATCTTCCTTCCTACAGAAATATGATATCTGTGAGGATTTTCAGTCAGGTTTTAGACCGTACCATAGTACTGAGACTGCTCTTATTAGAGTTACAAATGATCTACTCTTGTCATCCGATCGTGGTTGTATCTCTCTGTTAGTGCTACTGGATCTTAGTGCTGCGTTTGATACTGTTGACCACAACATTCTCTTGAATAGACTTGAGAATTATGTTGGCATTAGTGGTAGTGCATTGGCATGGTTCAAATCGTATATATCTGACCGCCATCAATTCGTGGCAGTAAATGATGAGGTATCATATCGATCTCAAGTGCAGTATGGAGTACCACAAGGCTCAGTACTAGGGCCGTTACTCTTTACGCTTTACATGTTACCCTTGGGTGATATCATCAGGAAATATGGTGTTAGCTTTCACTGCTATGCTGATGATACCCAGCTCTATATTTCTTCGCGGCCTGGCGAAACGTACCAATTTGAAAAACTAATGGATTGTGTAGTTTAGTTAAAAAATTGGATGACAAGTAATTTCTTACTGCTAAATTCTGAAAAAACAGAGGTGTTAGTTATTGGGCCTAAAACCTCAGCGTGTAATAACCTAAAACACTGTCTAATACTTGATGGCTGTTCTGTCAATTCTTCGTCATCAGTTAGGAACCTAAGTGTGCTATTTGATGGTAATCTTTCCTTTGAAAACCACATCTCTAGTATTTGCAAAACTGCATTTTTCCATCTCAAAAATATATCTAAACTACGACCTATGCTATCAATGTCAAATGCTGAAACATTAATTCATGCGTTTATGACCTCACGGTTAGATTATTGTAATGCTTTATTGGGTGGTTGTTCTGCTCGCTTAATAAACAAACTCCAGCTGGTCCAAAATGCAGCAGCTAGAGTTCTTACTAGAACCAAAAAGTATGATCATATTAGCCCGGTTCTGTCTACACTGCACTGGCTCCCTATTAAACATCGTATAGATTTTAAAATCTTGCTAATTACTTATAAAGCCCTGAATGGTTTAGCTCCCCAGTACCTGAGTGAGCTCTTATCGCATTATAGTCCCTCACGTCCGCTTCGTTCTCAAAACTCTGGCAATTTGATAATACCGAGAATATCAAAATCAACCGCGGGCGGCAGATCTTTTTCTTATTTAGCACCCAAACTCTGGAACAATCTACCCTACAATGTTCGGGACGCAGACACACTCTGTCAGTTTAAATCTAGATTAAAGACCCATCTCTTTAACCTTGCTTACACATAACAAATCCACATTCTTATAATTCAAATCCGTTAAAGGATTGTTAGGCTGCACTAATTAGGTCAACCGGAACCGGGAACACTTCCCATAACACCCGATGTACTCGGTGCATCGTCAGAAGAATGGCATCTACGCTAATATTAGTCTGTTTCTCTCTTATTCCGAGGTCACATTAACCACCAGATCCAGTCCGTATCCAGATC
Source organism: Labeo rohita (assembly GCF_022985175.1). NCBI lineage: Eukaryota > Metazoa > Chordata > Actinopteri > Cypriniformes > Cyprinidae > Labeo > Labeo rohita. The sequence goes on along the minus strand of NW_026127792.1, from coordinate 5,146 downwards.
AGATGGTCACTGCAGTCCCCGGATCCAGTCCGAACCCAGCCCAGATGGTGGATCAGCACCTAGAGACGACCTCTACAGCCCTGAATGTCAGCGGAGTCCACATCAACTAGATGAGCCCCAGAGACGGATCCACATTAAAGACCACATCACCTAGACGGCTGTCGGCACAAGACCACGGGAACTTTGGCCAGAGGAGAACTGGCCCCCCGACTGAGCCTGGTTTCTCCCAAGGTTTTTTTTTTCTCCATTTGTCACCGATGGAGTTTTGGTTCCTTGCCGCTGTCGCCTCTGGTTTGCTTAGTTGGGGACACTTTCTCTTAACACAATATTGCATTTTATTTTATTGTTTTTGATTAACTACCTTTACCTATAATGTGAGTGTTTAATGTTGCCTTTGGCATTGTTGATGTACTGTTTCCTATTTAATACTGTACAGCCGCCTTGTCACAATTCTGTATTGTTAAAGGCGGTATATAAATAAAGGTGACTTGACTTGACTTGACATATAAAAGTAATATTAGTTTATTATTAATACTCTGTCTGTGAGTAGATATTTAACGTGCTAAACAATAATAATTCATTTCTCAGGTATAAAATGTCATTTTTTAATGATAGTATAAATATGTATATTTTACAGATGCTCCTGATATTAACATGCTTACAGATTTTTTTTTTTTTTTTCTAGTGATCTGATACCAGAACCACAAATGAATGCTACATGAATGCCACATGAAGACTGCCACCTGGACTACTGATGATGAGTATTGTTTCTTGAATCCATGGAAAGAAGTTTTCAGGAATGACACAAAGTCTGTTCATGTCTCTGTACATGTAAGATCAGTGTAGTCAATAATGTGCTTTTGACCTTCATTATGTATGTTTTGATGATACTGTGTTGTAAATAAAATACAAATAATCTAAAACTCCATTCTTTGAATCTTCTCACATTGTTTCTACCTGACAGTCTGGGTCTCATTGATGGGCCATTAGAGGCCTTTTGTCTCTCAGGTGTGAATCACTAATATTCATGGCCGTTGTCACTCCCTCGCATATTCCCTTTCGACCACAAAACACGTCTTTTTAAATCAATATATTGTTTTCTGTAAACGTGTGAATGAGATTATTTTCACATCATTTTGTAGAAAAAACTCTAGACTACCACATCCAGTTCTCAAAAGTCTTCTGAACTAATGTTCTATATGTGTTTCATGGCCTTATTTATTACACACATGAATGTTTTCTCAAAAACACAAACATGTACATTAATGCTGCTTGCATATTATTGTAGCCTAGTTTTTGCTGATTACAATGTAATCAGACTTTAGCCATTAATATGTTTTTAAGATACTGAAAAAAAGCACAAATGTTAGGGCATGTCAAAACTTCTCCAGGGTGCCGCTGCAGAGTTTATCTCTGTTTCACGAGTTCGCGCTTACATATAATAAACAGTGTAAAAGTTAAGCGTGTTTGGCGTGCTGTCCGGGAGAGGGCTCCGAGCTCGGTAATCATTCCCGAGCCCGGGGCACTCCCCCTGCCTAGGGAGAGGGGTCCGAGCTCGGCATTTGGCCCAAACCCAATAAGCGCTCCCCCCCGAGCTGAAGGTGAGGAGACGGGGAGGTGGAGGGATGCTGAAAAACTAGAGATAAATGAAGGTAGGACTGCTTGGCTATTTAAAGGGATTCTGTTAAGGTTCTTGGATAGGGAGTGTGATTGCTAATGGTGAATTGGCCGTGTTAAGTATCTGTGCAAGCTCCTCCCGAAATGTGTTAATAAAACATCACTTCACGAGTTCGCGCTTACATATAATAAACAGCGTAAAAGTTAAGCATGTTTGGCGTGCAGTCCGGGAGAGGGCTCCGAGCTCGGTAATCATTCCCGAGCCCGGGGCACTCCCCCTGCCCAGGGAGAGGGGTCCGAGCTCGGCATTTGGCCCGAACCCAATAAGCGCTCCCCCGAAGGCGAATGATCGCAGGACAGCAGCCAGATAACCCCCCAAAATTTGCCTAGCTTGAGCTGACGGGATGCTGGATGTTAGTAGTAGCGGACATAGATGAAAATATGGGAGGAGCTCCTGCGGGCACTGCTGGGGAAAAATATAGAAAAGCCTCCTGCGGGAAAGGAGCTTGTGGCAGTGGGGAACTATAAATGACGCTCCTGTGGGTGTGGGCACTGCTCCGGCATTAGGGAGATGAGCGGGGGGCTCCAGCGGGAGCGGGCATTGCAGCGGCATTAGGGAGATAAGTGGGGGGCTCCAGCGGGGGGCTCCAGCGGGAGCGGGCATTGCAGCGGCATTAGGGAGGTAAGCAGGGGGCTCCAGCTGGAGCGGGCATTGCAGCGGCATTAGGGAGGTAAGCGGGGGGCTCCAGCGGGAGCGGGCATTGCAGCGGCATTAGGGAGATAAGCGGGGGGCTCCAGCGGGAGCGGGCATTGCAGCGGCATTAGGGAGGTAAGCGGGGGGCTCCAGCGGGAGCGGGCATTGCAGTGGCATTAGGGAGATAAGCAGGGGGCTCCAGCGGGAGCGGGCATTGCAGCGGCATTAGGGAGGTAAGCGGGGGGCTCCGGCGGAGGCGGGCACAGCTGTGGAAGTGTGGGGAAAGAAGGCGAGCGGGACGCTGAGGGGATGTTGAAGCGGGGATGAGCCGTTGCGGAAGGGAAATTAGAAGGGGTGGCTAGAGATCAAGTGGACGGGAGTGGGCTGGCGTTAAATGGGTTGGCTGACTAGGGTTTGGTGGGCTTCCTTGATGAGGGAGCGATCTGATCGGATATAGCTCTTGAAAGCTTCTGATGACCAGCGACCAAGTGCTTGGATCTGCTGTTCGGAGAGGCCTTTTTGGGCGGCTGTGGTTGCTGCTCCTATACGGAACGAATGGCTGGAAAAGTTGTCGGCTGGGGTACCAGAGAGAAGCAAGACAGACTTAAGGTGCTTTTGGAACCAGAAGCGAGTGGCGGGGCGGTTGAAGTCATCTGTAAAAAGGGGGTCGGAAGGGAGTTTGGATTGGGATTTCCTGAGCTGGAGGAAAGCTAGGAGGGTTTGGAATGGTTGGATGGGCGATCAGAGGTTAAAAATATAAATAAAATGGCCTTTCTTTGTTTGGTCTGTCTTACTTTGTTTTATGAAATAAGAGATGGTTTCACCGTCTAGCACTGCTAGATCGGAGATAGTTGGGTGGATGGCTGGGTTGAAGCCGGATGTAATGGTGAGCTCAGAGCATCTGAGGAAACCGAAGAAAGCCAGGATAAACATGGCGTCTAATGTGCGGGCAGTATGGATGGAATGGTAACCTTTACGGAGGGTAGAGATGCATTTGGTCAAAATTTTTAAAGTGATAGGTAGTCTGGGGTCTGGGCGGTTGGCCTGGGTTTTTTGGATACCTTTGATGAGAAGGGAGGTCTGTGAATTGGTTATATGGGGTGAAGGCGAGCCATATAACAGTTTGTGGAAAAACTGGATTCCGCTTAGGTATCCTTTAATGGAGCTGGCTTGGAGGTTTTTATTGGTGTTGAGATGGGAGATAAATGAGGTGACAGCGAGCAGGGAAAAAATCAGGGAAGGGTAAACTACATTTCCATGCTGTAAGGTAGGATTGGAGTGTCCTAGGGGAGACAGCTTGAAGAATGGAATTAATGGACGCTTCGAGGAGAGGTCTCAGAGGGTGGTGTACGGGAATATCAGTTCTGAATAAGGAGGAACTGGGGTTGGGAGCGGGTCCGCCTCTGGTGCCAGTGATCTGAATTTCTGGAAGGCCAAATGAGAGAGAGAGTCAGCAATTTGATTTTTTGACCCGGGAATGTGTTTTGCGGTTATAATGAATTGGTCACAAGCCAAAATCCAAATCAAGCGTCTTAGCAAAGGCATTAGTGCGGGGGAATGGGAACGACCTTTGTTAATGCAGTGCACGGTAGCTTCGTTATCGCAGTGGACAATGATGCTGGTGGCGGACCACTCTTTGCCCCATAGGGAGGCTGCGGCCACTAACGGATAAAGCTCGAATAGCGCTGAGGATGAAAGCTGCTGTGGCAAATGTGCCAGCTGGGGGGGCCATGTGGAAGCGAACCAGCAGCCTCTGAAAAAACCTCCGAACCCGATGGAGGGGGCAGCGTCGGTATATATTTGGATATCGATTGGAGAAGAAATCAGGTTGCTATAGAAGAAAGATAGGCTATATCCATAGACTGATCTCGTTGCAGCACGAGTCAGTTATGGATATGAGGTCCTCTAGAGTGTGGGCGGAGGATGCCAGGGAGAGGAGGTGGGAGATGAAGGGGCGGCCTTGCGGGATGATGCGCATCGCGAAATTTAGATGACCTAGAATAGATAATAGTTCGCGTTTGGAACAGCTAGATTTGGATAACAGAGTGGAGGCTACCAGGATCGTCCTGTCAATTTTTTCTTTGGGTAGGGAGGCCAGGAATTTTTGAGAATCCAAGTTGATGCCCAAAAATTCGATGGAAGTGCTAGGACCCTCAGTTTTGTCTTGGGCGAGGGGAATCCCGAGCTCTGAGAAAAGCTTTTGGGTTGTCAAGAGGTGCGCGGCTGGGACGGAGTCTGGGGGCGAGACGATTAAGAAATCGTCTAAAAGATGAATCAGATAGGGTATTGTGAGATTGTAATAATCCGGACCTCCTGTGCCCTTCTCATACTAACCTGAAAAGTAGATATGACATAAGTCTAGCCTAGAGAATCGTAGGACATGATGTACTGTTGTTTCCTGAAGGGTGTGATGTTTGATCTTTCACTTCTCCATATTTACCATATAAATGTTGAAGTCTTCCTTTAATAAATGCCTTTGAGTGAATTACACCTTTTCTGTGTGTGGTCATTTCAGTGGTCCAGGATCCTGACTCTGTGCTCCATCGCTCAACTAAAATCGAATCTCGGCAGTTAATCAAGTTAGATATTAAATTCTAACAGTAGGGGGCTCGTCCGGGATGGGGGGGAATTATTTCCCTAATCTCCCTACGAACCGGGAACACTGTCCCGAGATCGAGTGGGAAAGACGCGCCGGGGATCAGGAAGCCTACGATAAAGGGGGTAAGTGTTTTTTTGATATTTCTTAAAGGAAATACAGCGCTTGCCCACTTGTAGGTTCCTAGTTTTGAGTAATCACTAGTCGTTAGTGGAACTTCGGTTCCATTGTTGTATCAC
>NW_026127791.1:144400-154924 GCF_022985175.1 Labeo rohita | reverse complement strand
ACAGAGCCAGAGCCCTACATGTCCGATCAGGTGCGAGAGCCGGCCACAACTACCACGATGGGGGAGTGCAAGATGGAGCGAGTGAGGGCTATGGAGAGCCCTGCCCACTGCACCACTGCTGGGGGTGAGCTGGAATACAACTCTGGGGACTTAATTGATTTTTCTATGGAAGTTCTAGAAAATGACTCTGGGGATTTAATAGACTTCTTTACAGAAATATCTACCTGTCACGTTATGCCTGCCTGTATGGAATCCCCACCCACCCTCCCTCTTCTGCCTACGTCAACGTCTGTCTGCTCACCGCTGTCCCCTGACAGCCCCTCTGCTCACCCTCAGTCTTCCACCTGTGCAGTGGGCTCGCCACAGGTCTGCCAGCTTCCATCGGCGTCAGGGCTGGAGGATCCCTCATCTCCGCCTCCAGCCTCAGAGTTCAGAACTCCGCCTCGGCCCTCCGACCCTGCGGCTCCACCACGGCTCTCAGTGCCCTCGTCTCCATCGTCGCCCATCGGTCCACCAGCTCCACCGGGCTCCCTCGTCTTTTCGGCTCCGCCCTGGTCGGTCGTCGTCCCTCCGTCACCTCAGGACTCTGTTCCTCAGGCTGCGCCTCATCACTCCGTCCCACCGGCTCCTAAGGACTCCTCCCTCCCTCCGGCACAGCCTCCATCCTCTGTTGCTCCGGCTTCGCCGCGGACCTCCGGATCTCCGCCTACGCCTTGGTCGCCAGAGCCTAGGGCTCCACCTTGGCCCTCCGGATCCTCGGTGTCGCCCTGGATCTTCGGCTCTCCGTCTCCGCCTCGGGCTCCTCCGCCAGCGGCTCCGCCTCCATCGGTCGGCCCCCTGGAGTCGTCAGCCTTTCCTCCACCATGACTCCTCCCTCCGTCGGCTCCACCGTGGGTCGTCATCATGGCTGCGGTCTGGGTCTCCCTCTGCTTCTCCTGCTCCGGGTCCCTCCTGTTTCCTCCTTGGCTCCTTCCACCTTCGTCACCCCCCTGGACTGTTACGTTTATTTGAACTGTCTGTCCGGCCATGGCCTCCTGAACCGCCCACCTACTCTCTTGTTTTTTTGTTGTATGTTGTACGGCGCGAGACGCGCCTATTTGGAGGGGGGCGTAATGTCACATTCATGTCTGTGTTTGTCATTGGTTTCTCCCATTGTCTCCCCCTGTTGTTGTATTTACTTTGGTTTCTCCCTAATGATTGTCGACACCTGTCTGTAATTAGTCCCACCCTTTATAAGTCTGCTTGTGTTCTGAGTTTGCTGTCGGTCCTTGACGTTATTTGGAAGTGTGTGGATGTCTCGTTCTGTTCCTGCCTGTTCCTACGAAGAGTTATATTAAATTGTTATTTGTTTGTATTGTATCTCATCTCTCGTCTCATTCGACCAGCACTACACGTAACAGCGAGACGATATTTGACTCCTTGAAGTGATTTACAGGAAATTTTGCTTTTACCTTTGTAATGGCATTTTTCTAACTTTATTAAAGGTCATCTTTTGTCAAATTAAAACAATTACATTTATAAGTTTATTATTATTATTATTATTATTATTGCAACAGAATAAAAACAAGCAGAATAAGAATAAGTTACCAATTTCATTTATTAAATGAAATCAGTATAAGAAAAATTGTACTACACAGGAGGTACAGAAGAAAACAAAAGTGGCTCGTAAGTGTATTTTCATATGGTTTAATGAGGCTCAGCAGGGCATGAGTGCAATGAAATTCATAACTTCTTGTTGAGGTTAGTGTTTTACATATAACATTTTGAATATAGAAATATTAAATGATTTAAATAACAGAAAAGATCATTTAAAATGAAAGTAAAACTGCCAGTAGGTGGCGGCAAGTCACTGATTTTATCACTGAATCAATCATTGAATTTATTAGTTTGAATGGCTGATTCATTCAGGAAAGAAGCAAGTAACTGTCTTTATGAATGGGTAATTGAATCAGATTCATTTAAAAAGGCCCATTAAAGCATTAAATAAAACAACAGAGATGTGCAGCAACTAAGCTGTTACTCGGTTTGAAACAATTTTCGTTGAAGAAACAGAGCAAAATCAGGCAATAGTGTTCAGACAATGCAAGTCACTTAACATTGATTTCTTGTTTAGTGAACTGGTGTGTATATCTTTGGGCATTAAAAAGGTCTACAATCTCAAAGTTCACTCCAAAGGGAGATATTTAGTTTTTTTTTTTTTTAAAAAAAAAAAAAAAAAAAAAAAAACTATTTTCAAGAACTACAACGAACAGCTCCTTTGGACTACAGCATTTGCTTTCCACATGCAATGATGTTACAACACGGTTTCATTAGAATATCATTAAATTAAATCCCGCCGAATTGTTGGATAGGGACGAGGTGGGGGATTAGCCAAATTTTAGCGCGGCCAGTATAAACACAAGCATTGACTAGAGTGGCCCCTTCCGAGCAGTAACGCGCAGCAGACGTGTGCAGTACAGGGGGTCAAAACACTTGCCGAAGCTGCAATCTACTCCAGTCGCTGCGTCTGAGCCGTAACGCACCACAGACGCATGCAGTGTGTGGTAAGAGATTTATTCATCATACAGTGTAGATAGCTTCACTTATAATGAAGTGTTTTTTAAAATGCATAAACTTGCACTAGAGTAGGCTAGGCTGATCAGTGATGATGTTTTTTGATCATGTTAGGCTGCTTTTAGCCTTATGCTGGAGCTGGTTTACAAGTATGTCAAATAATTAAATAAATTTGTATGATAATATCATGTATCCGTGATTTCGCAGGCTGAGGATAGGACTCAAAACTACTGTAGCAAATTATTTACTCACCCTCCACGCATCCTAGGTGTATATGACTTCCTTCTTTCAGATGAATGCAATTGCAGTCTAATAAAGTGCATGCATCCATAATAAAAAGTGCCTTACATGGCTCCCGGGTCTCTCCCGTAGTGAACCCATGCGTTTTTGTAAGAAAAATATCTATATTTAAAACATAATATTCACTGTTAATATATCTTGTGCTAACTGCTTTGATAAGGGGCATAGCAGTACTGAAATACCGTCTAGGCTGTTCGCACTGGGAAAGCTAAGCAATCATAACACATTTCATTTTTTTCGGAAAGCTGGCCTTCATTAAAACCATTAAAACCGGAACTAATTGTCTTTTGTGCCAGGCTGGGAGAAAGGTATTGTAATAATGTAAATTATGTGAAAAATAATGTTTTTCGAACCACCAAGCATGAGAGCATGTTCTAGTAAACCCCTAAAACAAAATCAAGATTATGAAAAGGAGCATAACAATACCAAAAAATGTGCATGCAAACGTAGTTATGATCAAGGAATTAAAATATGTCTGTGCTACATTACTCACAACTTCAAAAACACGTTGTAAGTACGTCAGAAACCTTTGAAGCTCCCCTCAGCACCAGGGGCGGATCTACCGGGGTGCCACCCTACGAAAAAGCTGTGCCACCCCACCTGCCACCCCAGAATGATCACAGAATAAAATAGAAATGTAAGCAGTGTTTCAAGTGCTAAGTTTCAGCCGCAACATGAAGGAAAATAATAGCAAAAAATATGTCTTTCAAAAAAATGTGCACGATGGTTGCACGCGCATGCAGCGCGCCAGCGTATTCGACTTCATTAGCAAATGACTCTTATGAACCGATTCTTTTTGAGTCAAAAACACAAAGTGCAGCCCAGTTCACTAACTAATTGTTTTACATTTGTTCGTGAATCAGATAATTACTGCTTCTCGGCTAACTCCTCTGAAGTCCTCTGAGAAATCTAATCCTGTCCGGATATGTCTGAGATTTATCGCGTAATTGATTGGTGATCCGATTCTCTTGAGTGAGCTTAAAATAATTTGTAACCTGGCTGCCTTAATTTTAAGTTCAGTCAACTCAAAAAAGTTTATTCAACTTGAAATGTTAAATTATACTAAGTGACAACTTAGTTATTTGAGTTGAATCTACTTAATTTTTTAAGGCATTGGGATACTTACCCATCAGTTAAGTTTAGCAAACACAAATGTTAACATTTCAAGCTGACTAAACTTATTTTAGTTGACATAACTTAAAATTTTAAGGCAGCTGGGTAACAAATTGTGTTTTTTATTTTTTACAGTGTAGATGTTTGCTACTGTGTTGCTAGTTGGTTGCTAGGATATTCTGGGTGGTTGCTAGGCTCATGCTATGCAGTTGCTGGGGTGTTACTAGATTATATGGTTGATAGTGTGTTATGATTACAGACATTCCCACCTCTGTTAATAACAGCAAATCAAACATTGTTTTCAAAACTGATCCATTTTCAGTGCTTTGATATTATAATATTTCTTTCTAGTGTTAGGAAATTAACATTAAATCATTGACATCTAAATGTTATTTACACCATCTAAGTAGTAATTTAATAGAACTGCATGTCTTCTTTAGTGATACAAGCTCAGTAACATTTACTGTATAACCTGTTGAAGTTTTTTTTTTTATTATTGTTTATTGACTTGGTGCCATGATGGACACTGAAATGCTGTTATTTATTTTTCATTTTAAACAGTTTAGATGAGTACTTAATGGTAACGCAATATTTCTGAACACAACTGTGTATGTCAGACTATTAATTCCCAAAAACTATGCATGGGGGCTTGCTTTGGTGTTGCCACCCCTCATAGACCCCATGCAACCCCTTTGCCATTCTAAAAAAATATTTTCTAGATCTGCTCCTGCTCAGTGCATGCGCAAATATGCTGATAGGGTCATTTACACTGATGCTCTTAAATATTTTTCATAGTTGCATGCAATAATTTTCAGTCACAAATGCACTGCTTCTCCATAGGTTCATGCAGGGCTGTGCAATGTATGCATCAGCTCACATACACATTTTTCATTCATTCATTTTTTTACCCACCAGCTGTTTCATTCAGTATTTGACTGCGCATATAGAATTTTTTTTTTAAAAAAAAATAGCACCATTCTCCTAAACAAAATTTATTTCAAATTTATTTCGAGCATTTTCAAGGACCTATATTTGTTTTCAAATACTTTCCAGGCCCTTGAATCCATGAGTCTGATATTCAAGTACTTTCAAGAAGCGTGGGAACCCTGTATGTGGGAGTTACTACATTTTTTTATCATTTATGTTACACCCTACATAATTATAGAATCCACTGTATAGAAAGCATCAGCTGTATAAAACACTTACATTCTGTGCTGCTGGTTTATATCTTTTGAGGCGGCAACAAAACACACCAGCAATTAGAGCTGCAACCACCAGCAAAACGAACACAGCAATAACTATTCCAGCTACAGCAGCTGAAGACAAACCTGAATCCGGAACAGGTAAAGACAGTCATTATTGCTACACAGTTAGTGATAATCTAACCAGTATTTAACAATATCTTTGACATTTACACCTTTCTACTTTGATCAAACATGGTTGAGATATTGAAATATCTTAATCTTAAAATTTATATCAAGATAATGATTTAACCAATAAATGGGGCTGTCTGCTGTTTTTAGCAACAGCGGTTAAATATTAAAAATCAAAAGGAAACTGTATTCAAAAGAAAACACTGTTCAACTGATATTATCCTGCATGTTACTAACATTAGTCTAGAGTTGTTGTCTATAACCAAACAGGAAATGCTTTGAATGACTGAATTATACTCACCAGTGACAGTAACACTGAATGTCTTCACTCTGGTGATGCTGAAGCTGCTGTCGCTGATGTTGATCTGTAGTTTATAAAGTCCAGAGTCTGTGATTCTGGTATGTTTGATGGTCAGAGATCCAGTCTGATTCAACTCTAGTCTGGCTCTGAATCCCTCATCTATATTTTTACACTGAATATCTGTAAAGGTTTTATTGGAATCACCAGGAATTTGAGCGATGAGAGCGTCATTAAAATACCACGTCATCACAATGTTTGGTTTTCTTATTTCACTGGAATCTAAAGTGAAAGATTCTCCCTTGTTTGTTTTCACTTCTTCTTGTTCAGCAGCAGGAATACCTGAAATACAAATCAACATCTGCTGGAACATCTTTCTGCTGAAAATAGTAACAGACTTCACAACATGAAAGAACTGTGAAGATAAAAGCCCTTTCTTGCATGGTTTTTGTGCTTATTTTTTACATGCTACTTTTATTTTGAATCCTTATTTAAACTGATAATAATCTGATGGTCTGATTAGAATAGACATTGTCATCAGCATCTCAACTGCAAAATTTTAACAAAATTATTCTTTAATGACTCACATTTGACATTAACATTGAAGATTTTTTCACCGCTGCTGCTGCTAATAATCTTCAGTTCATAAACTCCAGAGTCCATGGTTGTGATGTTCATGATGGTCAGAGATCCAGTTTGATGATCCAGTTTCAGTCTGTCTCTGAATCTCTCAGTACCTTTATTACACTGAACATCTGTACAGATAAAACTGAATTGGCCATTGATTTGAGCGATGCGAGTGGTGTTGAAATACCATTTAATATCCTCTTGTTGGTTTGTTACAACACCAGTGTGAAAAATGACTGAATCCTCCTCCATCACAGACACCAACACTTCATCTGATCCAACACCAGATGCAACTGAAGAAAAAAAATATAAACCAAACAATACAACACTGCTACAATATTGCTGTGAAAATGTTTTATATCAGATTTTTTTATTTTTTTTTCTTTCCAACATTCCACAAGTTCTATAAGGTGAATTCAGAAAATCTAGGACACTGGGTTATCTGGGACACCTCAACAAAATTTAGTCAACAGAAATTCACATGACTTTATTGTGGTGATTCCACAGACAGTGGAAGTGGAATCACCACAATAAAGTCACTATGAATTTAGTGACTTTATAAATCTAATGACAAAGGCTAATACCTGTGCAGTTTGCAGCCACTGGTACCATGAAACGTGCAGAAGATAATGGCATGATAGACAATGATAGGTCTCTCACCTGCAGACAGTGTTTGTTCCCTGAGAAGCCCCAATATGAATAGAACTTGAATAACTGAATTAATAATTTGTTAATCAAATTGTTGCTTGCTGTTGTTTAAATTGTAGTTGATTTTAAAAAAAAAAAAAATGTTAAAATGTTAAACTAATTTAAAAGAGTTTGAAATTAATTAAAATGAATTAACACAGTAGATCGTTAATCATGTGTAGAGATAAATATTTTTTTTTTTTCCTGAAATTGGAATATACATTTTCTTATTTCTGTACTTGTCATGTTTTTCATAATGCTTTTTTAAACATTATGAAACTGCGTTTTGCATGCATAAGCTTGTTGCTTTCGGAAAACGCACCCCTGGTCTGCATTTCAACTGCGTGAGGTTCCTTTTTGTTAACACCGTTACGGAATTTTGTGGCTGTGGTGGGCGCTGCTGTTGCAATATCCTAATCATTATAGTCACTACAGCACCTTAACACAGAGCCTGCGGTCACAAAAATTAAGAGTTCGGAAAAGTAGTTGAAACAAAACTCTTACCATGGTCGAGTAAAAACAAGATCCCTGCAAGCGATTTAAAGAAAGGCTTCATTTTCACAACTTTTCCCCTCAGAAAATAAATGGAGATTCAGGTTCAAAAAAGCATACTGTTCTTCTGCTTTAACAGCGACCCAGTTTTATCGATAGTTAAAAGTAAAAGAAAAACTCAGGAGCTTTCCTACGGAAGCTAGGGCAATCAAGTACAAAAAACAAAAAAACAAAAAAACAAAGAAAAAAATCAAGAGAAAAAAACAAAAAAAAAAAAAAAAAAACCACACACACACACACTGACGGGAAAGTGAACAGGGTCATATGAGTTGCCACTCCAGCAGGCAGAGTACTGTGTGTGCGAAGTGGAATTCAATCCGCGCTGAATGCATGCCCTAAATCCACTCCGGGATTTCTATTTCTCGCCCACACCTCAGCAGCGCTCCGAGGATCTGCTCCGTCTCGTCGACATTCATTTCGTTTTACATTCTAGTCTGATGTACAGAAACTCGTCGACTAAGTAGATAGACACAGGTTTTTGAGATATGTTATAGCCCACTCTCCCGAGAGAGTTATTTTTTTTTCTCTCTCTCTCTCTCTCAAGATGCTTTATTGGCATGACATTTGTGTTACAGTATTGCCAAAGCACAGAATATAATTACACCCTCAAAGCAATAGAGGAGACAATAAAATGAGTAATAAATGAGAGAAAATAAATAAATAAATACATACATGCATACTATAAAAATAAAAAAGCAACAGTAGACAGTATTTCTAATATTGGTTATAATAATTAGAAATACACAATGAAGAACATGTAAAATAAAGCAAACAAATACAATGACTTAACCATTTCGTATGGTGTGTATGGCGTATACATATTTTGCAGCTAGTTTGACTGCCATGTCATCCTCTCCTAGTAGTTTCTCTGAGTCATTTAGAGATTAAAATGAACAATTCAAAGCTTCAAACTGTGAAAAGAATATTTGCCTTGTAGTGCTGTATTTTGGAACATGTATTTTGGAACTGCGCGTTGGTGGAGCAAGTGTGGTGAGTCTGAGCGTCCCTGAATTTTAGTGTGAGTTTGTGGTTGCCGAGTCGAGTTTTCTTTTTACTCTTGCTCTCCCTTTTTTCTTTCCCAAGTATCCCTTAGAAACTATTTGCCGGTCCTGCTCACCGCACCTCTATTTAAGCTTGGCGTCTTGTCAGTTGCAGCCACTACCGTGGCACTCACTCTTACTCAGCTTGCAGCGTTTCGTCTATCACCACTGCCACGTACGGCGATTCGTCTGTTGTCGCCACTTCCACGACAATCACTCGCGCCGTTCGTCCGTTGTTGCCACTGCACACTCAAGCCGTATTTCCACTACAGCATAGCGAGCTTTTCCATTCACTCCTATGAAAGTTGACCGTGCACGCATTGCGCAAGCGTTTAAGCTCAGCTTCCATAGAAATGAATGGAAAACGCTCAGCTTGCTAAACTGTAGTCGTGGAAATATACCGTCACGCTGATATTGGCTGAGCCATACACTCCGTTGCACGTTACCTCCACAGACAAGATCTAGTCACGCTGATGCCTGAACACAAGTGAGTTGAACGTTCCAACGAGCTTCTCGATGGTACGCTCTTAAATTAATCTATTAGATACTTTTCAAAACAAAACATATTCATATAAAATGAATAAACATTTTACATAATTTAATCCCCTAACAGAAGCATGACGCCACGGACTCAGGGGTGCTTACTGCACTCAAGCGGCGTCACGCAGTGAAGGTGGCGTCCGTGGCAGGCACGTGCACAGGTAGGGCTTTTTGTAATTGCACTTGGAAGTGCCCTTTTTTTGTTGTTGTTGTTGTTGTTAAATAAATCAATGCTATTGGTAACCCTTTACGTCTGTTGTCCAATTAAAGGCATTAAAAAGCACATATCTTAGAACCGCTCAAACTGTCAGTCAAACTTCACAACTACGCCCCCTGAGCGCCGCAAACTTACTTTTCAGCACATCAGTCAGAGTCATAGAGGCTGTGGGCCATGACTGGATGTTGTCAGCATCAAAAATGAATAATGCAACTGTCATTTTTCTAAACACTGTGGACAAATCAAATGAGCTAGTTGAGCAAGGGATCACTATTGATGGTTCATTTACACCTGTTCTTCCTCTATCAATGCCATCTAAAAAGGTAACGCTGTCTAATGTCCCTCCTTTTATCAGTGATGAATCAGCACAGTCCCTTTCCTGTCATGGCAAGTTGGTTTCCCCAATTAAAAAAAAAAAAAAAAAAAAAATATCCAGATTGGGAGTGATTCTCCTTTGCTGAAACATGTTGTTTCGTTTAGACGGTTTGTGTATATGATTGTAAAACATGATGCTGAGCTGGACCTCACGTTTAAATTTCGTATAGATGATTTTGACTATGCTGTATTTGCAACAACAGGAAAGATTAAGTGCTTTGGCTGCAAACAATTTATTGAAAAGACAAGGAGTTTAATGGCTGAAGGCTTTTTTACCAGTAAGGAAGTGTAAAGAAACTGGTGAGAAAACTCAGTGTTGAGTTAAGCAATGATGGTGGTGAAAAGAACTGATTCAGTGGATTGCAGTGGTTTTTTTTTTTTTGTTGTTTTTCTCTCTCTCTCTCTCTCTCTTTCTTATCCTTTATGGGTGAGGTTAATGTTGCATCAGTGAATGTAAATGGAGCTAGAGATGTGAGAAAAAGAGTTCTATTATATGAAATGTTTAAACAAAAGAAATTATATGTTATTTTTCTTCAAGAAACTTACAGTGATTTTAAGAATGCTACAGATTGGTCTAGGGAATGGGACGGCATCTCTGTCTTAAGTCACAACACTGCTGTCAGCGGAGGAGTTGCTGTTTTATTTTTAAGAAGCTTTAAGCCAGTTTCTTATGATATGGATGAATTTGTAAGGGGCAGACTTTTAAAAGTTAGAGCTCTTTTTGAAGCTCATGTCTTAGTTTTTTTTTTTTTTCTGTATCTACATTCCTACCTCAGGGGTTGAAAGAATGTTGTTTTTAGATACCCTAAATTCAACTCTACAGAATTGTAATAGTGAAGAGTTCTAGTC
>NW_026127791.1:132119-143900 GCF_022985175.1 Labeo rohita | reverse complement strand
TACATTCACTGATGCAACATTAACCTCACCCATAAAGGATAAGAGAAAAAAAAAAAAAAACAATAAAAGCAAAACACTGCAATCCATTCAATCAGTTCTTTTCACCACCATCATTGCTTAACTCAACACTGAGTTTTCTCACCAATTTCTTTAGCCGGTACACTTCCTTATTGGTAAAAAAGCCTTCAACCATTAAACACCTTGTCTTTTCAATAAATTGTCTGAGGTCAGGAAAATATTCATTTACTCTTACTCCTCTTCTTTTTTTCGTTGATTTAAGAAACAATTTAATATTGTCCACTTCATAACTGCGACTCACACATTCACTTTGTGAAAAAGAGACACTAGAATCTGATTCACTGCCACTCTCAGAATCACCCTGGTCTTCACATTCAGATATATCCGTTTTTTTTGCAAGCCTCAAATCACCAGTATTATCACTTTTCTTTCGTTTTAAGGGTATTTTAAACAGTGTCTGTTCTGCCTCCATGTCAATGCCATAACTCTCACGTAATTCACCATCAATCAAACCCATAGGGCCATCGTCATCAGTTTTTTTGCTAAAAGATTCTGTTTCAAATATCTCAGAATGAGCCTGATTAACTGCTTGCAGCTCCCCTGCAACCAGCTCAGGCTCAGCTCGCTCCGATGCAATCCGCTCAGTCTCAGTCCAAACCTCTACGGTCGGCCCTGCACGGACTACCAAGGATTGAGTTGTTGCCGGTAAAACATTTGCGGCGTTCAGATTTTGCTCAATTGGCGTCTCTTTTTTTCCGGGACAATCACGGACTAAATGCCCCACTTCCCTGCAGCCAAAGCACTTAATCTTTCCTGCTGTTGCAAATACAATATAGTCAAAATCATCTATACAAAATTTAAACATAAGGTCCAGCTCAGCATCATCTTTTACAATCATATACACAAACAGTCTAAACGAAACAACATGTTTCAGCAGAGGAGAATCACTCCCAATCGGGATTTTTTTAATTGGGGAAAACAACTTGTCATGATGGGAAAGTGACTGTGCTAATAATTCATCACTGATAAAAGGAGGGACATTAGACAGCGTTACCTTTTTAGATGGCATTGATAGACGAAGAACAGGTGTAAATGAACCATCAATAGTGATCCCTTACTCAACTAGCTCATTTGCTTTACAGTCTTTAGAAAAATGACAGTTGCAATATTCATTTTTGATGCTGACAAAATGTAATCATGGCCCACAGCCTCTGCTATAGCCATATGTGACTGTCTTGGCTGGGCGGCCTCTCAGCGTGTGTGAATAGGGTTTCACTGATTTTGAAAGAGAATAAACCATTTCCACAGCAATGCTTCATTAACTCTGCTCTGTTTATTTTAAAACAGTTCTCTTTTTTTAATTCTGTCACTTTTTAACTTTGTGATCGTATAGTGTTTCAGTTGTAAATATTAACAGATTGAACATAGCTGAGACACACTTTCAATTAATTATAAATCACAAATAGATGAATGAAGATCCTCAGTGAAATACAGAGCAATACAGGTATGTGCCAAAAAATTAGAATATCGAGGCAAAGTCCATTTATTTCAATAATTTGTTTCAAATAGTGTGAAACTTGTATGTTATATTAGTTCACTACACAAAAAGTGAAATATTTCAAGCCTTTACTTGTTTCAATTTTGATGATTATGGATTAAAGAAAAAAAAAAATCCAGTATTTCACAAAACTAGAATATTTCATGTGACCAATAAAAAAAGAATCTTAAACACATGTTGGCCTGCTGAAAAGTGTGTTAATGTACGGTATTATGTCCTCAGTACTTGGAGGCGTGGAGGCGATCAGCCTTTGACACAGTTGAGGTGTTATGGTAGCCCAAGTTGCTTTGATATTGGCCTTCAGCTCATCTGCATTTCGGGGTCTCTGTTCCCTCATCTTCCTTTTGACAATACCCCATAGATTTTCAATGGGGTTTAAGTCAGGCGAGTTTGCCGGCCAATCAAGTACAGTTATTCCATGGCTATTAAACCAGGTACTGGTAGTTTTGGCTTTGTGGGCAGGTGCCAAATCCTGCTGGAAAATATAATCATCATCTCCAAAAAGCTTGTCAGCAGCAGGAAGCATGAAGTGCTCTAAAATTTCCTGGTAGACAGCTGCGTTGACTGTGGACTTGATAAAAGACAATGGACCCACACCAACAGATGACATGGCTCCCCAAACCATCACTGACTGTGGAAACTTCACGCTGGACTTTAAGCAGCTTGACTTTTGTGCCTCTCTGGTCTTCCTCCAGACTCTGGGACCTTGATTTCCAAATGAAATGCAAAATTTGCTTTCATCTGAAAACAGGACTTGGGACCACTGGGCAACAGACCAGTACTTTTCCTCCTTAGCCCAGCACAGGCGCTTCTGACGTTGTTTTTGGTTCAGGAGTGGCTTGACGCATGGAATTCTACAGCTGTAGCCCATGTCATGCAGACGTCTGTATGTGGTGGTTCTTGATGCGCTGACACCAGCCTCAGTCCACTCCTTATGAAGCTCCCCCAGATTTCTGAACCGCCCTTGCTTGACAATCCTCTCAAGGCTACGGTCATCCCTGTCACTTGTGCACCTTTTCCGGCCACATTTTTCCCTTCCTCTTAACACTCTGTTAATATACTCTGATACTGCGCTCTGTGAGCATCCAGCTTCTTTTGCAATTGCCTTTTGAGATATTTCCTCCTTATGGAGGGTGTCAATGATGGTCTTCTGCACAACCATCAAGTCAGCAGTCTTCCCCATGATTCTGAAGCCTACTAAGCCAGACTGAGACAATTTAAAGGCTGAGGAAACCTTTGCAGGTGTTTGCATTAATTAGCAGACTAGATTGGGACACAGGGAGCCTACAATGTTGAACTTTGTCATGATATTCTAATTTTGTGAAATACTGGATTTGGGGTCCCTAACAGCACACATTTGTTGGGCCGATGTCGGCCAGATCTACAAAATTCCATCGGCACGATGTCACTCAGGGAGCGTTTGCTAATCGTGAAGATGTTGCCACGGCGTCGGCATTTGATCGCAAATGCTTTCCAGCCGATGCAGCTGTAAATCCTGGCTGCTCTGTGTGTGCGCTCACTGGTGTTTTGCTCGTCGTTATTCTAGGACAACCTGTGGCAGCAGCCGCTGGTTTATAATAAAACAACAGACCACTCTCAATAACAGTTTATTAAAATGATTAATATTTTCAATAAACATTAAACATACAAAGACATACAAATGAGAAGCATTCCATTCAATCTGTACTCTTTCAAAGATTAACCATTGTTTTACAACAGCATTTGCAGTAAAACCACAGTAAAAACAAAATTAACCATAATTTTACTACAGTACCAATGGTTTAACTATAACTGTTGCAGTAAAACCATAGGCAAGTACAAAAATAACCATTACTACAGTATTTGTAGTAAAAACAAGTAACAACAAATTTTACCATGATTTAAAAAATTATATATATATGGTTACCACAGTTTTACTGTAGTATTACTACAATATAACTATAGTAGAACCATGGCATCAAAACCTTGGTATGAACCAAAAAACAAAACCAAAAAACTAAATGTAGTTATTACACTTATGGTTGCTACAGTTTTACTATAGTAAAACCATGGTTAACTTCTATAAGCACCTTTCCAAATACTTTTTTTCAAAGTAGGTTTACAGAAAATGCATTTTTCAGGATTACAATAAAAAAAAAATTCTTTGATCAGGCAGAGGTGACTGAGACTTGCTGGGGAAGATCTTCTGGCAACAAAGTAATGTCCATATGACAGCAGCTCAAACACAAAACAAGTCATGTGTTCAGTACTAGTAAATATCTATTTTTATTGCCACACCAGAATCTAAGACTATCTTAATGGCAAAAACAATAATACAGGAACGACATAAACAAAATAAAAAACAAGCAAACACTACAGCAGTTAAAATGTTTGAAATTATATGATACAAATTCTAAAATCTTGTTGTTGTTTTTTTTTTAATATTACTAAAGTCTCTAGTCATGTGCTCACACACTATCCTTCAAGATTATTAAAGGGTAAGGTTCAACAATTTTCAATCCAATTTGTATTGTTACAATGTTGGAAATACATGTAAAAGAACAATGTTTGATCTTTCTCAGAGATACCCAATTTATTTGTCAGCAAAACTCAGCATTTTGTCATTTTGATGATCCAAAAAGTGTTTTTGCCATTTTGTCATTTCTTTTTCGTCATCCTGCAGAGTGTTTCTTACAAATAAAAGGGGATAGGTACACATAACTCAGAGAAAGATTAAATATACTTCATTTACAGATATTAGAAACACTGCAATAATACAAAGCAGGTTGAAAATCGTCAAACTTAACCCTAAAGGCAATATAAGGATAATATTTGTATGTCCAGTTGCCACCATCTGAAGTCTTGTTGAGTGTTGTCATCATCTGAAGTCTTCACAAGTGAAGCTGGATCCAATATGGAATGGTGTAAACTCTAGTAACCTTGGGATGAGCATCCAGAGACAGAAACAGTAAAGCAAAAAGAGAAAGATTAATATAGCAGCTGTTCATATTATTTCAGACAAAGGTGATTTATTTAAAGGAGAAGTCCACTTTCAAAACAAAGATTCACATACAATGTACTCACCCCATTGTCATCCAAGATGGTCATGTCTTTCTTTCTTCAGTCATAAAGAAATTATGTTTTTTGAGGAAAACATTTCAGCAGTTTTCTCCATATAATGGACTGATATGGTGCCCCGATTTTGAACTTCTAAAATACAGTTTAAATGCAGCTTCAAACGATCCCAGATGCAGTTGTAAATGATCCCAGTCAAGGAAGAAGGGTCTTATCTAGCAAAACGATAGGTTATTTACAAAAAAATATATATACAATTTAAATACTTTTTATTCACAAACGCTTATCTTGCCTTGCTGTAGTTGAACTCTGTGTATTCCGACTCAAGACAGTTAGGGTATGTCGAAAAACTCTGACTGTATTTTCTCCCTCAACTTTTAAAAATCATTTCAAAATCATCCTACATCGCTGCAGAAGTACCGACATAGTCTTTGCAAAGTAAACATGCAAATACGATCAAACACCCTTAACAAAAAAGGTAAAACAATGATATAGGACGATTCTGAAGTTGAGGGAGAACATGAGATAAGAGTTTTTCAACATACCCTAACTGTCATGAATGAGAAGAAAAAAAACAGCCCAGGCAGAGTAAGACAAGACGAGCGTTTGGCATTAAAGAGTATATAAATTGTTTTATTTTAATGAAAATAACCAATCATTACGCCTGATAAGACCCTTTTTTTTTGGCTGGGATCATTTACAACTGCATTTGGGATTGAAGCTGCATTTAAACTGCATTTTGGAAGTTCAAAATCGGGGTACAATATCAGTCCATTATATGGAGAAAAATGCTGAAATGTTTTCCTCAAAAAACAATTTCTTTACGACTGAAGAAAGAAAGACATGAACATCTTGGATGACAATGGGGTGAGTACATTATATGTGAATCTTTGTTTTGGAAGTGGACGTCTCCTTTAATCAAATATAACTGTAGTGCAGTGCTGTGAGATGTGTTATGCTAATACTTGGCTAAAAATGTGTATTTCAGTCTAATTATACTAAAAGATTGTCCCTGAACATTCTCAGGAAGGCTATTTCAAAGTTAAGCAATACAATACAAAAACACACTACTTGCTTTAGTGGACTTTAATATGTCCTCGCCATTATCAATAGTCCAGAGTTTGTGATCTCATTACATTACATAGCCACTGTTGCCCTTTTTGTGCTTATTTTGCTACGATCTGGTTTAATCACAATTAGAATTGTTTTAGATCCCTTGGTAAATCACTTGCCTTCAGGGAATAAACACAGTCTCTATTGAATGGACAACGTATGTCACAGTATCATTTAACTGGTTAGTTCAGCCAAAAATGTCAAAATTCTGTCAAAACCATAAAACATTTGTTCATCTTCAGAGCACAAATTAAGATATTTCTGATGAAATCTGAGAGCTTTCTGACCCTGCATAGACAGCAAGGGTCCTACCATGGTCAAGACACAGAAGGGTAGTAAGGACATCTGTAAAATAGTCCATGTGACATCAGAGGTTCAACCGTACTTTTATGAACCTATAAAAATAATTTTGTGTGCAAAAATAACTATATTCAACGATTTCTTTTCTCCTGGTACAGTTTGCTGCCATTATGGAGAGTGTAGTGGACATGAAAAAGTTAACGTGTTTTTGTCTCTGTCACGTGTTCGTGGTGGAGAGTCACAGGGTTACGTGGAAATGAGAATATTAATCACCTGTTCAATTAGAGAAGGAGGGAGAGGGGGTGAGCAGGGGCAATGTATTCTTTGTTGATCAACATAATACAACAAATCTTTATGCTATCAGTCTGTGCAATAAAGAAGAACAAAAAAAGATAATTTTTCCCTTACCAACATTGCATTTTTGTTGCGTCTCAAATGCAGTGAGTTCCTGTTTTAGCCTTTCAGAGGCTTTTGGTAACTACAGAGTAGCCGCTACAGACAGTATCACGACTCATGCATGTAATGCTGCTGATGTAGTGCATGCATGTGCTGCGCCTTGTTTACAAGCAGAGGAAAGCACACGCATACATCGTGGTACTCTTGATAATGACAACAGACTGTCCCAGAAGGGAAGAAATCGTTTAATAAAGTCATTATTTTTGTTTTCTTTGCACACAAAAAGGATTCTCATAGCTTCATAAAATTACAGTTGAACCTCTGATGCCACATGGACTATTTTAACAATGTCTTTACTACCTTTCTGTGTCTTTACTATCTTACCGTGGTGGTATCCTTGCTGTCTATGGAGGGTCAGAAAGCTCTCGAATTTCATCAAAAATATCTTCATTTCTGTTCAGAAGATAAACTGAGGTCTTACGGGTTTGGAACGGCATGAGGGTGAGTAATTAATGACAGAATTTTCATTTTTAGGTGACCTATCCCTTTAAGTGGGAGGAACATTAATTTGGAGGAACTGTAATTTTGCAGTACCTTTCAAAAGTTTGTAAATTTTTGAAAAAAATCTTTGAAAGAAGTCTCTTCTGCTCACCAAGGCTGCATTTATTTAGTCAACAATAAATGTAAAAACAATAATATTTTGAAAAATTATTCTAATTTAACATAACAGTTTTCTATGCAAATATACTGTGAAATGTAATTTCTGTTATCAAAGCTGCATTTTCATCATCATTACTCCAGGCTTCAGTGTCACATGATCCTTCAGAAATCATTCTAATATGCTGATTTGCTGCTCAAGAAACATTTAATTGTAATTAATATCTTATTATCAAACGTTAGAACAAACATTTCTGTGTCAAATAAATGCTGTAATTTTTAAAAAAATAATAATTTATCAAAAAATGACACCAGCCTCAGTCCACTCCTTATGAAGCTCCCCCAGATTTCTGAACCGCCAATCCTCTCAAGGCTACGGTCATCCCTGTCACTTGTGCACCTTTTCCGGCCACATTTTTCCCTTCCTCTTAACACTCTGTTAATATACTCTGATACTGCGCTCTGTGAGCATCCAGCTTCTTTTGCAATTGCCTTTTGAGATATTTCCTCCTTATGGAGGGTGTCAATGATGGTCTTCTGCACAACCATCAAGTCAGCAGTCTTCCCCATGATTCTGAAGCCTACTAAGCCAGACTGAGACAATTTAAAGGCTGAGGAAACCTTTGCAGGTGTTTGCATTAATTAGCAGACTAGATTGGGACACAGGGAGCCTACAATGTTGAACTTTGTCATGATATTCTAATTTTGTGAAATACTGGATTTGGGGTCCCTAACAGCACACATTTGTTGGGCCGATGTCGGCCAGATCTACAAAATTCCATCGGCACGATGTCACTCAGGGAGCGTTTGCTAATCGTGAAGATGTTGCCACGGCGTCGGCATTTGATCGCAAATGCTTTCCAGCCGATGCAGCTGTAAATCCTGGCTGCTCTGTGTGTGCGCTCACTGGTGTTTTGCTCGTCGTTATTCTAGGACAACCTGTGGCAGCAGCCGCTGGTTTATAATAAAACAACAGACCACTCTCAATAACAGTTTATTAAAATGATTAATATTTTCAATAAACATTAAACATACAAAAGACATACAAATGAGAAGCATTCCATTCAATCTGTACTCTTTCAAAGATTAACCATTGTTTTACAACAGCATTTGCAGTAAAACCACAGTAAAAACAAAATTAACCATAATTTTACTACAGTACCAATGGTTTAACTATAATCATGTGGGAGCAATTTCTGAAGATCATGTGACGCAGCCTGGGTATATTGATGCAGCTTTGATAACAGAAATTACATTTCATATTTGCATGAAACTGTTATGTTCGTAGAATAATTTTCATAATATTATTGTTTATTTATTGTTGACTATAAATGCGGCCTTATTCAGATTTTTCAGGGTACAGAGCGTGGTTCCTCAGGTGTGTTCCTCCCAGCCCAGCGGGTCACCTAAGTGAGTGCAATCCTGCCTCATGCCGTTCAAGCCCGTAAGATCGAGTTTGTCTTCTGAACAGAAATGAGGTATTTTGATGAGGCTCAGCCTTTCTGACCTCATGGGCGCGCAGAATCTACCCTTGACAAATAGTAAGGCTACAGAAAATGGCTCAAACATTGTTAAATAGTCATGTGGTATCAGGGATTCAACTATAACACAGCATGAAGCTATGGTCCTTTTTGTGTGCAAAGAAAACAAAAGTAACTGACTTTATTAAACGTTTCTTCCCTTCTGGGACAGTCTGTGTCATATCAAAAAGTACTGCAGGCTCAGCTATGCGTGTGCTGCTGTAAACTGGCGCATTTTACTATGCATGCACCCCATCACGGCATTGCAGTGTGATACTGCTGTAGCGACACTATGGTGCAAAAAGCCTCTGAAAAACAAAACAGGAACTCCATTTAGTGGCGCCTTTAATGCAATGTTAATGAGAAGACTGTTCTTCTTTATTACATTGATGTATTATGTTGATCAGCTTTTAAAATACATTTCTTCTCTAATTGAACAGGTGATAATATTCTCATTTCCATGGTGTTCTGCCGCAACAGTGACGAAAGCACGACCCAGCTGCACTCGCCTACATAAATGGCAGCAAGTGAAAATCGTTGAATCTATAGTTATTTTTGCACCAAGTATTTTTATAGGTTCATAAAGCACGGTGCAGGCTCTGATGTCATGTTATTTTACAGATGTCTGTGACTCTTGACTGTCTATGCAGGTCACTTCTAGTAACCTTGGGATGAGCATCCAATGGAAATGAAAAGCAAAAAAGAATTTTTAATATTCCAGCTGTTCATATTGTCCAGACAAAGGTGATTTATTTAAAGGAGAAGTCCTTTCAAAGCAAAGATTCACATACAATGTACTCACCCCATTGTCATCAAGATGGTCATGTCTTTCTTTCTTCAGTCATAAAGAAATTATGTTTTTGGGGAAAACATTTCAGCAGTTTCTCCATATAATGGACTGATATGCTGTGCCCGATTTTGAACTTCTAAAATACAGTTTAAATGCAGCTTCAAACGATCCCAGATGCAGTTGTAAATGATCCCAGTCAAGGAAGAAGGGTCTTATCTATAGCAAAGCGATAGGTTATTTACAAAATATATATACAATTTACTCACCTTTTTGTTTCCAAGATGTTTATCTTTTCTTGCTTAGTTGAAAAAATTATTTTTGACTCAAGACAGTTAGCATTTTGTCGAAAAACTCTGACTGATATTTCTCCTGAACTTTTAAAAATCATTTCAAAATCAATCCCAAAATACAGCTAAATGATCCCAGCCAAAAAAGTCTTTGCAGGCGTAATGATTGGTTATTACGATCAAACACCCTTAACAAAAAAAGGTAAAACAATGATATTGTCTTGCGATTCTGAAGTTGAGGAGAACATGAGATAAGAGTTTTTCAACATACCTAACTGTCATGAATCGTCTATATCATTGTTTTACCTTTTTGTTAAGGGTGTTTGATCGTATTTGCATGTTACTGCAAAAGACTATGTCATTTCTGCAGCGATGTAGGATGATTTTGAAATGATTTTAAAAGTTGAGGAAAATACAGTCAGAGTTTTTCGACATACTGCTGTCTTGAGTCGGGTACACAGAGTTCAACACAGCAAGGCAAGATAAGCGTTTGTGAAATAAAAAGTATTTAAATTATATCCTCCTCCCCACATAACTTTGCTCGTTTTGCTAGATAAGACCTTCTTCCTTGACTGGGATCATTTACAACTGCATCTGGGATCGTTTGAAGCTGCATTTAAACTGTATTTTAGAAGTTCAAAATCGGGCACCATATCAGTCCATTATATGGAGAAAACTGCTGAAATGTTTTCCTCAAAAAACATAATTTCTTTATGACTGAAGAAGAAAGACATGACCATCTTGGATGACAATGGGGTGAGTACATTGTATGTGAATCTTTGTTTTGAAAGTGGACTTCTCCTTTAAATAAATCACCTTTGTCTGAAATAATATGAACAGCTGCTATATTAATCTTTCTCTTTTTGCTTTACTGTTTCTGTCTCTGGATGCTCATCCCAAAGGTTACTAGAGTTTACACCATTCCATATTGGATCAGCTTCACTTGTGAAGACTTCAGATGATGACAACACTCAACAAGACTTCAGATGGTAGCAGCTGGACATACAAATATTATCATATGTGCCTTTAGGGTTAAGTTTGACGATTTTCAACCTGCTGTGCAGTGTTTCCAATATCTGTAAATGAAAACATGTTTAATCTTATGAGTTGCTAATGTACCTATCCCCTTTTATTTGTAAGAGCACTCTACAGAGATGTGAAAAAAGAAAATGACAAAATATTATACACCTGAATCATCAAAATATTTAAATAGGTTTTTCTTTGACAAATAGAAATTGAGTATCTCTGAGAAAATCTAACGAGGAACAGACCAGTATTGAACCTGCAATAATCTTGGGAAAGATGATGTGGCTATGACTTAGAACTTTAATAACCAAAAAACAACAACAAATGCACAGAATTGTATCATATAATTTCAAACATTTAACCTTTATTTTCTTTTTTTTATTTTGTTTTTTTCGTTCCTTATTATTGTTTTGCCATTAAAAGTCTTTGATTCGGTGTGGCAAAAAAAAATATTTTAATACTAAACATGACTTGGTGTTTGGCTCTGTCATATGGGCATTACTTTGGCCTTTCCCCCCGCAAGTCTCAGTCCCCCTGCCCGATCAAAAATTTTTTTTTTGTCCCGTCATTTTCTGAAACCTTTTAAAAAAATATTTGGAAAGGTGCATAAAATTTAAACCCTGGTTTTTCTATGTAAAACTGTAGCAACCTAAAGGTTTAAATACATTTGGGTTTTTTTTTTGGTTCCCGGATGCCATGGTTTCTATGTTTTATTGTAGTAATACTACAGTAAAACTGTGGGAACCTTATATATATTTTTTTAAAACATGGTAAAATTTTTTTATTTTTTTACACAAATACTGTAGTAATGGTTATTTTTTTTTGCCTATGGACCCAAAAATTTAGTTAAACCTTGGGCTGTAGTAAAATTTTGGTTAATTTTTTTTTTACTTGGTTTTTTTGCAAATGCTGTTTAAAACTTTTAAATTTTTAAAATTTGATTAATGGAATGCTTCTCATTTTTATGTCTTTTTATGTTTAATGTTTTTTAAAAAAAATTTCATTTTTAAAAAACTGTTATTGAAGTGTCTGTTGTTTTTTATAAACCAGCGGTGTGCCACA
>NW_026127791.1:74468-131619 GCF_022985175.1 Labeo rohita | reverse complement strand
TTTCGTTCCGGTCGGCCTCTGTTAACCTTGTCTAATGGGTGCTCAAACTTCGTTGGCCGATGGCGGCCATGTTTTTTGAGATACGCCAATGTCCTCATAGACACTTGTGCCCCTTTAGTCCAAGAGACTGCATACCAATTTTCAAGTCAATCGGACTAACGGCGGTGTATTTATAGCCAATAATATGTTTTTTCAGGCTTATAGCGCCACCAAGTGGCAGAGCTGTGCAATTTTTTTTATTTGACCAAAGATTGAGCTTATGCACATGTGTACCGAGTTTGGTGTAGATATCTCATTCCATTCAAAAGTTATAGCCAAATATAAGAATTTGGTAATGTTAGCATAGAACGTTTTGGCATTCCTATTCGACCGTGAGTCAAAATTTCAACTTTTTTTTGATAATTATTGATATTCACTGTCCAGAGAACATTTCTGCACTGGTTTGGTTCCGATCGGGCGAAAAACCTAGGACTAGTTCGCAAAAGTAGGTTTCGGACATAACGCCATTTTGCGGAAAAACCGGGCTTCGTACGAAAAATCTGCGCCAGTGCACTTTTGTGCGTATTGACCCAAGGATCGCAACGATGTAAAGTTTTTGAGTCTACGACAAAAAATGTACGAGCTAGGGCCAAAAATGTAAAAAAAGTTAGTTTTTTGCGCTGTAGCGCCACCTTTAGGCCGATTGGGCCGGTTCTTTGCGCCTGAGTAGCGAGGAGGACTACTACCTTCTGACCAAGTTTCAGCTCTCTAGGCCTTACGGTTTGGGCTGCACGATCAGTTTTAGCGCGGAATAATAATAATAATAATAATAAAAAAAAAAAAAATCCTAACAATTACAATAGGGTTTCAGCGCTACGCGCTCGAACCCCTAATAATAAAAAAAAATCCTAACAATTACAATAGGGTTTCAGCGCTACGCGCTCGAACCCCTAATAATATTTTTTTCTTAAACAGCAATAAGATCAGGTATCAGATCATATGAACATGTACACATTTGCTTTTAACTATTTTTATTGTAATATCAGTTTGATTATTTTTATGGTACCCTTTAGGCAACTGTTGATAGTAACTCTGCAACTACATGTCAACTAGCAGTCACTGGAGTATTAGTAGACTGTTTGCTTAATATCTGGTGGCAATTTATTTTGATGGTTCCCCAACAGACATTCTACTGACTGTAAGCAACTTTGCAAGTGCATCAACTTACAAAGTGCTACCAACCTATGAAACAAAAAAAATGCCAAAAGTATTTGAAATAAAAAACTTGTTGAATTACACAACTGGGAAAAAAAATGCATTGCAATTAACAGTGCTTACATTTTAATGCATTGTATTTTCAGGGGTTGCATTTTTGTGCGCTGCATTTTAACATGGTTGTATATTTAAGTAGTGAATATTTCAAATCGGAAACATTTCACCAACTTTTTCATTGTTAAAAATTCAATAATTAATATTCACCTCACAAAGTCCATTTCCAAAATATTCAGTTTGTTTAATAATTCCAACAATAACATTCGTCAGACAATTTTCGGTTAATTTTATTTCACTTTACAAATTCGTTTCCGAAAATTCAGTGGTTCAAATTCGACAGCTCTTAGCAGCGCACATCCGGGAACTGCAGGAAAAGCAGTAGAGTACCGGTAGAAGATCACCATCTGCTGTTAGACGTCCTCACCAGCAGGTGGTGCTAGCGGCTGTAAACGGCTTCATCAACAGGCCTGTGCAAAGCGATATGTGGCCAAGATGGACCAAGCGGTGAGTATTAAATACCAATTGAGACATAAAACCGAACTTTACTTCTTCAATTGCCTGTAGTAATATGTAATTTCTTTTTACCTCGTGTAAACATGATCTTCTTTCACTGTAACGTTAAAGGTGATATAACGCAATAAATGTAACACATCACATCCAGTTTTCCTGTAGTTGGCAGTTATGTTACGTTTTAGAGAAACCAACGTAATTCGCAGAGAACGACTTGTATATATATATATATTTTTTTTTTTATTTTTTTCCCAGAAAACAAAACAATAGACTACTTGTTGCTTGTCTACTAAAAACTTCTCGATTTAAGAATCTTATGCTACAGTATTTGGACTGGAAACACAACAAAACATTTTTGTAGTGCACATTTTTGTTGCAAATAAAAGTCAATAGCAAAGACAAGTCGTTCTCTGCGAATTAGCTATTGTGTTACATTTATTGCGTTATATCACCTTTAACGTTACAGTGAAAGAAGATCATGTTTACACGAGGTAAAAAGAAATTACATATTACTATAGGCAATTGAAGAAGTAAAGTTCGGTTTTATGTCTCAATTGGTATTTAATACTCACCGCTTGGTCCATCTTGGCCACATATCGCTTTGCACAGGCCTGTTGATGAAGCCGTTTACAGCTGCTAGCACCACCTGCTGGTGAGGACGTCTAACAGCAGATGGTGATCTTCTACCGGTACTCTACTGCTTTTCCTGCAGTTCCCGGATGTGCACTGCTAAGAGCTGTCGAATTTGAACCACTGAATTTTCGGAAACGAATTTGTAAAGTGAAATAAAATTAACCGAAAATTGTCTGACGAATGTTATTGTTGGAATTATTAAACAAACTGAATATTTTGGAAATGGACTTTGTGAGGTGAATATTAATTATTGAATTTTTAACAATGAAAAAGTTGGTGAAATGTTTCCGATTGAAATATTCACTACTTAAATATACAACCATGTTAAAATGCAGCGCACAAAAATGCAACCCCTGAAAATACAATGCATTAAAATGTAAGCACTGTTAATTGCAATGCATTTTTTTTCCCAGTTGTGTAATTCAACAAGCTTTTTATTTCAAATACTTTTGGCATTATTTTTGTTCCATACCAACCCCAATCAAGTCTACTAATACTCTGAGAGTTAGTTGACATGTAGTTGCAAAGTTGCTTATAAAGGGGACCATCAAAATAAAATGTAATCTAATATCAAAAAACTAGTTCGCAGCATAATTAACATTAACCTCACAGGAAACTCTTCTAACCACTCACAAAATGTAGTATGTATAAATTAAGTGGATTTATTATGGTATTAATTGTGTCTTATACATAATCATACACTTAAAAGTTATAACCACAAATTCCTAAGTATTATAATGTATTATAATTGTTGTCCCCATTTATGTAATAATTTAACATCTTTTCACTCCATTACACATACAACATTCCCCTACGCTCACCACGGACGCCACCTTTACTGCGTGATGCCGCGTGAGTGCAGTAAGCACCCGTGAATCCGGGCCGTCATGCTTCTCCAAACAGGTAGCACACGGCCCGGAGCACCCTCCCACCGAAACTAACTCTAAATGTTTTGGCGGGAAATTTAGTAAAGAAAAGAAGAGAAAGAGATAAGAAAGGAAAGAAAACTTTTTTTAAAAAAAAGTTTGCTTACGGCTCGGCGACCACATCCTCACACTAACCGTGTATTTCCACTACAGCATAGCGAGCAGGGCGAAGCAAGCATTTTCCATTCATTCCTATGGAAGCTGAGCTTAAACGCTCACGGGGTGCATTATGGGATTGAAAGTGGTGCGGAGAAAGCGTTGGAGCGCTCACCAGCGGCACTGAGCAAGGTTTTGACGCTGTAGTGGAAATACACGGTAACGGTGTATTTCCACTACAGCGTAGCGAGCTGAGCATTTTCCATTCATTTCTATGGAAGCTGAGCTTAAACGCTTGCACAATGCGTGTACGCTCAACTTCCATAGGAATGAATGGAAAACGCTCGCGCCGCTCAGCTCGCTACGCTGTAGTGGAAATACGGCTTAACCGTGTATTTCCACTACAGCGTCAAATCCGCGCTCAGTGCCGCTGGCAACGCTACAACTCCACTGCTTTGGGGCGTGTGACATGTAGGGCAGAGCACGCCTCTGTTTACACCCTGTTTGCGTTTCATCTTTGTCTTTTAATGGCGGCTCGCAAACTAAACACTAGCATATAATGAAAACATGCAAAGTGCTTACTTTTGCATGACTTTTTCAGTCATGTGATTTCAGCTTAGTAATCCACCAGTTCTGCAAACACTCGGAAGCATACGTCAGAATCTACTTTTTAAAGCGATTGGTTGACACTCTGCATTTGTGCTCGAGATCTGCATAAAGTTCAGGAATGCCCCACCTTCTCAACGCTCTCGGCCACTCTCAACGCTTTCTCCGTGCCACTTTCAATCCCATAATGCACCTCAAGAGCGTTTACGCTCAGCTTCCATAGGAATGAATGGAAAACGCTCCGCTCCACTCCACTCGCTACACTGTAGTGGAAATACGCCGTAACCGTGTATTTCCACTACAGCGTAGCGTGCATAGCGAGCGAAGTGGGCGTCTTCCATTCTTTCCTATGGAAGCTAAGCGTAAACGCTCACGGGGTGCATTATGGGATTGAAAGCGACACAGAGAAAGCCTTGAGAGCGGCTTTTTACCATACATTTCACACGCCCCAAAGCAGTGGTGTTGTAGAATTGTTCCCTCTTTTTCTGGGTGTACCCCAAAATAAACAACTGCTTGGAAAAAAATATACCAAAGGAAATAAAAAGACACTTTAACATTGAAAACAAAGGCATGAGATGACAACAATCCATAAAGCAATGAAACACAGTCTCACGAAAAGTACAAAAAGGACAATCATGAATAACATCAGTTCATAATTGAAACAAAAGAATTAACAGCCACAACTGAATGAAGGACCCTCCACTGTAAATCTGCCACTTTCTTTAACAATGGGGGTTTGTAAAGTGCACTCCACTCAGGTCCAACATCGTAAGTTAAAGCTAAGCGGGCTCTCCATGGAGTGTCAGCTCTCTTATTCAGCTTTTCCTTATTCAAAATCTTCACCAGCATTCTATATACTACTTTTCTGTCAGCGTCATGTGCACATACATTTGAATCAACAATTTTTAACAAAAGGCCACTGCAGTCCTTAAAGTCTGGAAAAATGTTCACCAAAGGAAAATTATCATCAACACAGGGTTCACAAACACCATCACGGAAAGAGTGCAATAATGACTGTTCAGAAACCGTTAAAGCTCCTTTCCACTTTTTGAGCAAAGAATCCCAAAGTTACCCGAACAGAGGTCACACTTAGGTGGGAGGCAAACAAATGAGCATTATCCATCTCTGCTCCTGTGTACTGAATTACATGTCCCAGAGTCACTATGTTAGCCCTGCGGAGTTTTCCCTGTAGACTGGGGCCTATCTGACAGGCCGCACTCAGACGGGGCCGTGCACAACCGGCTCCTGAAAAAGCCAGTACAGTGAGCTGTGAGGCTCTGACCTCTCCTTTTTGAACAGACTCCACACTTTAAATAGTCCACGATAAAAACTTGGTAGTCCCAAAGTGTTGAGCTGTGTTGACTCCATTAAAAACAAGGCTCTGTCCAGTC
This sequence comes from Labeo rohita, assembly GCF_022985175.1. Lineage (NCBI taxonomy): Eukaryota > Metazoa > Chordata > Actinopteri > Cypriniformes > Cyprinidae > Labeo > Labeo rohita. The sequence continues at coordinate 126,206 of NW_026127791.1, read as the reverse complement.
CAAATCCACCCAGATTCTTCAGAATAGCACATGCCAGTGGTCTCCACACCAAATCTGTGGGACCATACAGAAACCTCTGCAGAAACTGAAAGCGAAAAGTTGTCCCTCTGCTGTTCAGATGAATTAAACCTTGTCCCCCTTCATCTTTTGGCAAAAATAATACACTTTGCGGCGTCCAATGCAAACGATCCCAAAAAAAGTCAACTAGAAGTGTTTGGATCTTTGGCAACAAGTCCGGAGGGGGATCGACACACCACAAACGATGCCATAAAGTAGATGAGATCAGATTATTAATAATCAAAACCCGACCTCTATAAGACATCTTAGGTAAAATCCACTTCCATCTGGAAATACAACCCTTCACCCTCTCAAGAACATTTCCCCAGTTTTTAAGGACAAAAGGCTCCTCACCCAAAAACACACCTAAATACTTTGTACCCCCATCCGTTTTCCAAATTAAACCTGCCAGCAACATAAGCGTCTTTTCAAGCACTCCTCCTAGACTGAGAGCCTCACTTTTACTCCAGTTTACTCTGGCTGAAGAAATCATGCCATATTGATCTAAAATATCTGTTAGCATATCAATATCTTTCTGGTTATCAACTATGACGACCAAATCATCTGCATATGCAGATAACTTTAACGGTATGTTAGAACCTGGTAAAATTACACCTCGTAAAACAGATCTGAGTTTCTGTAATAGAGGTTCAAAAGCCAGAGAATAAAGCATTCCAGACAGGGGACAACCCTGTCTAATTCCTCGCTGGACCTGAAAGGGAGCACTCAAAACACCATTGATCTTTAAAACACTCTGAACATTACAATACAGCGTTTTTATTTTGTTGATATAACCAGAGGTAAAACCAAAAGCAACCATTGTTTCCCATAAATATTTATGCTCAACTCGGTCAAACGCTTTCTCTTGATCAATAGAGACCAATCCAATTTTGAAATCAAAAAGCTTAGCAACTTCTAAAAGATCCCAAATAAGCACAATATTATCAGAAATCAACCTGCCAGGAACACAATAAGTCTGATCAGGGCCAATAATTTGATCCATTACTTCAGTAAGTCTACTTGCCAGTACTTTGGAAAGTAGTTTATAATCAGTACAAAGTAAAGACACTGGCCTCCAGTTTTTTATAAGTTGCAAGTCACCTTTTTTTGGCAGCAGTGTAAGTACAGCCCTTCTACAACTTAAAGGCAAACGTTTGTTTAATAAACTATTGTTCAGAATAGACAAAAGATCCTCTCCAATCACAGACCAAAAAAAATTATAAAAATCGACCGGTAATCCATCTAAACCTGGGGCTTTTTTGCTCTGCATACTTTGCAAAGCTGTATAAAGTTCATCCATAGAGATATCTGCTTCCAACATTGCATGATCCTCTTCTTTGACCTGGAGAAGTCCAGTATAAAAACTCTGAGCTATCACTTGCTCATCTTGATGCTCAGATTTAAATAAATTACTATAAAAACTATGGGATGATATTACACTCAAAACGATTAATAGATGAACGCACAATTATCCATGTACTGGATCAATTTTATGCATGTATCTTACAATCCACAAACAAATGCATTTCAATTTGAGTCTGTGGAATTCGGGATTAAATGATTGTGCAGCAATTTGTACAAATAAAGACATGTTTGCACATAAAAATGTTCTGTTCTGCATTAATATATCATAAAGGAATCAGTGCATTTGTGGATCAGGTGACACGCTTGCATTTATTGAAGTCTTGCTCGAGTCAATCTTGTTCCGTTCATTTGGATTTTGAGACTTCATTTTCGCAGTTTACAGCATTTCACGACGCACACAGACACATCTACCAATGAACAAGGCCCAGTGCAATTCATTAACGTGTACGCGATTCGAAAAAATCGCAAATTTGCGTCACTACACTAATGTGAAAAATTTTATAATTTGCATTAAAGTATCACAGTTTGTGCATGTGACGATTAAAATGTTCATTTGTGGATCAGACAACATGCATGCATACATTCACATCTCTTCTGAATCGGTTATATTTGATTCATTTGAATTTTGAGACTTTCGTTCCGCCCTTTTAGTCTTGCCCAATCCACACACACAGCTCGCGATCCACACGCAGCTGAACCTAAGAAAATCGGCGACCACTAGATGGCGCTATAGCCACAGTCACACGTGCGCATTCCATTGTGTCCGCTTTTATGAATGTTACATTGTGTTTTATTTGTTTCTTTTTGGTTTGGCTATTCTCCCCTGCCTGTTGAAATATAGTAAACATGTTTTATTGAACTTGTTCTAACAGAATAACTTATATTATTTTTGCCAAACAAGAACTTCGTCATGGCACCTTTTTCTGTACTTCAATGGCACGTTGTTAGTTATTCCTTCCTTATTATTATTATTATTATTATTATTATTATAAATGCTATTGTAGTTGCTCATTTGATCCATTAGTAATCGCACGTTTATATTCAATTAATTATACTATATTAAACCAGTGAGCCGTTTATAGCCTATTCCGCGCTCAAGCGGACGAATAAAGCTTGCTGACTAAAGGAATGACAATGAATGTCTAGGGAAAAATAGCTGTAACATATTTCATGTACTTTTTGATAAACTGATTTCTGAGTCAGTGTCGGCTGCAAAGATGAAGTTGATGATGCTGATTCGCCATCTTCGCAGTAGGAGAGAAATTTCATACGACTTACAGTAATGAGAGAGTGTATGTTATGGGTTTGAAGAGGATGATTTTACATGTGAAGAAGACCTTTTTTGTCGCCCTGGTTTACATAATAAATAATAGACTTACATAATAAACAATAAAGTAAGTTACTAAGAGGAAGAGTCCAGTGAACTTTTAAGCACAGTGAACAGTTGGGCTGCGCGCATTTTTCTAAATGTAAACTTCAAGGTAGGCTACATTATTCGTGCAATCTAAACATACAAGTGGTGATCAAAAGTTTGGAGACTATGGCCATGATAAAAAACGGAAAACAAACGTTAGTCTATTTGTGTAATGATGCAGTATAGCGCTCCCGATTTGACAGACAGATATTGTTAAACCCGTGAAGTGAAAGTGAAAGCCGTCTCACTTTAAACCCGTTTTTCTCAAAATTCAATTCCTGAAAATCATATCTATATCAGCCAACTTAAGATAGTCATATTGTTACGTTCAATCTACGGAAATAGATTTAAAAAAAAAAAAAAAAGGAAATAAAAACTGTTTTGAAAAGGGCTTGAACCCAGCTTTCATATGGTATCAAATAAAAGGTTAAATTTCACCATATGTTGGGCTTTCCTTGATCACATCACACTTTAATATAAAAGTGCGACTAGCCTACTAATGGCTTAAACAAGCGACTATAATAACACTTTAATAATAATATATAAAAATAATAATAGTAATAATAATAATAATAATAATAATAATAATAATACAAGGAAGGAATAAGTGACAACGTGCCATTGAAGTACAGAAAAAGGTGCCATGACGAAGTTCTTGTTTGGCAAAAATAATATAAGTTATTCTGTTAGAGCAAGTTCAATAAAACATGTTTACTATATTTCAACAGGCAGGGGAGAAAAGCCGAACCAAAAAGAAACAAATAAAACACAATGTAACATTCATAAAAGCGGACACAATGGAATGCGCACGTGTGACTGTGGCTATAGCGCCATCTAGTGGTCGCCGATTTTCTTAGGTTCAGCTGCGTGTGGATCGCGAGCTGTGTGTGTGGATTGGGCAAGACTAAAAGGGCGGAACGAAAGTCTCAAAATTCAAATGAATCAAATAGAATCGATTCAGAAGAGATGTGAATGAATACACGCATGTTGTCTGATCCACAAATGAACATTTTAATCACCACATCCACAAACTGTGATACTTTAATGCAAATTATAAAATTTTTCACATTAGTGTAGTGACGCAAATTTGCGATTTTTTCGAATCGCGTACACGTTAATGAATTGCACTGGGCCTTGTTCATTGGTAGATGTGTGTGTGTGCGTCGTGAAATGCTGTAAACTGCGAAAATGAAGTCTCAAAATCCAAATGAACGGAACAAGATTGACTCGAGCAAGACCTCAATAAATGCAAGCGTGTCACCTGATCCATAAATGCACTGATTCCTTTTTGCATGAGCAATTTATGATATATTAATGCAGAACAGAACATTTTTATGTGCAAACATGTCTTTATTTGTACAAATCGCTGCACAATCATTTAATCCCGAATTCCACAGACTCAAACACATTCATAAAATTGATCCAGTACATGGATAATTGTGCGTTCATCTATTAATCGTTTTGAGTCTAATATCATCCCATAAAAAACTAACAGCATATTTACGAATGGCTGTATGATCAGACAACAAACACCCCAAATCAGATTTTAAACTCTGAATAAGTCTATTTTGACCATTCTTCTTCTCCAGTCCAAAAAAAAAGTGCGAAGGAACATCCATTTCCATTATATTCTTAAAACGGGATCTCATTAATGCGCCTTGCGCTGATACTCCTACACTCAAAAAAAGAACTCATTGGATGAACTCAATTTAATTAAGGGCAGGATTTCCATCCAATAAATACGTGTAACCCAAACTCATAAAAATTAAATTCATGCAATGAAATGTAATTGAGTTGGACCAACTCAATTTGACCAAATATAGTTTAAATGAAATGAAGTGATTTTTTTATGCTCAAACTAAAACATTTAACTGGAAAACAAATAACTAGACAGAAATCCTTCTACACTCAAAAAATTATACATTTGATGTACTTAACTTTAGGCATTAGCCATAAAATAGCTTTCCATGGCATACCCAAAGTAGTTGTTTATTTTATTATTAAAACAACTTTAACTCATGTTAGCAGGTCCTCAACCCAAGCTCATGCTCTACACTTCACGACAATGGTAACCCCCAAAAACATTAACTCTCCATAAACTGTTTTAAATACAAACATTAAAGAACATTAAACATTAACAAGTCTCCCAATTGTATAGTCTTAATTTAAAAAATGCATAAAATAACATTTTATTTCAACATTTACTCTCTTTGTACAAAGCATGCAAAGCATGATGGGAAGGAGCCTATTTAACTGAAACATGTTCTTTCAAAATGAAAATATTGAGTTGTACCAAAACGCAACTGTTTAAAGCAGTTTAACACAATACAATTGTATAAATGGGAAACCTAACACAATGGTATAAAATGAAAAGGATTTTTTAAAATAATCTGAACAGTGTTCAAGAATCATTTTTATGAGTGTAGCAGGTTATCTAAAATGGATTTCTTAATCTCAAGAGCCTCAAGAACATGTTGATCTTGAGTCGTCTCTTAAGCCTGAAGTTTCTGTACTTCAGATTCCAGTTCCTTCACTGAATTCATTAACACTTTGGTTACATTACAGTTATACTGCTGGCACAACTGTTTTATTTTAACTTTTCCCAAGTCCCACCACTGCTGCAAGGACATAAACTCATTTTTTTCACTCTGATGGTTTTTCCAGAAAGATACAAAAATTTCTTTAAAATTTTTATCTTCTAATAACATTGTGTTAAAATGCCAGTAGGCACTGCTGGGCTTCACACATTTAATAAAAACACAAACTACAACAAGTGAGTGATCCGAAAAACCAACAGGATTTATAAAACAATTTTAACAACATTAGAATGGTGTTTAAAACAATAAAAACGATCAAGTCTGGCCATAGACAATAAATTGTTTTTACAGTGTGTCACTGGATTTATCTTTTTCTTGAGATTTGTTTGATTCACCTTGTTCTACATTCCTATTTATACTTTCAGTATTTAATTCTGGACAAGAACGAATGAGATGACCCTTGATTCCGCATTCAAAACATTTCATTTTTTCTGAGGAAACATACACACTGTAATCATAATCCTCCACTCTAAACTTGAGCACCAAATTTAACTCTTCATTATCTTTTAGGATCATAAAGACTTGTCTTCTAAATGAAACCACATGCTTTAATTGCGGAGATTTGCATCCAAGAGAAATTGTTCTAATCGGCGACATTAGCTGCCAATATCTCGAAAGTTCTCTCGCTAACATTTCATTTCCGATAAACGGAGGAACTTGTGACAAAACAATCCTTTTCGCGGGACTTACAAGCGGCACTGCTTCAACAAATGTGTCTTTAACTACTACACCTTGTTCAACAATCGTTGCAACTTTATCCACACTGTCAACAAAAATCACAACTCCATTGTTCATCCTAGATGCAGATTTAATACTATCATAACCGACTATTTCTCCGGCTGCCAACACGCAGTCCTCCACAGAGCTCGCTTAAAACACACCACTAAGATACCAACAAATATCCAAAAACAAAAACAAAAAACAACATAAAAAAAAGTTAGAAAAAAAAGATAGAAAAGGAGCACTCACGCCAAACGCTCACACTCACACCTCCGCCCACCCGTTCAGCACATGCGCACAGAGAGAGAGAGAGAGAGAGAGAGAGAATAAATTAATAGTGAAACTTCATTTTCATCAGGAACTGCGCTGTTGTCACGTCGGTATGAGAAATGTCATGTCGTTTTCAAGTTGTTAAACTAAACTGCTGCTGATAAAATCGTTTGTAAGAGAGGGAAAGTGGTAGAAATAAGAGTATGTGCTTTCAGTACATAATAAAACAGAATATTGTGTGCAAAACAATGGAAATAATCTGTCATTTTTATCTGTTTACTGTATTTATTTGTTTGGTCAGTGTCATTGTGGGTTTTGGTTATTTTGCTATTTTATGCAGTAAAGACCTTTGAACTGACTGATATCATGTGGCAAAATGATATAGACATGTAATGCGGTCAAGAGCTGCCTGGAAATACATTCACAGTGTGTTTCCCTGAAAATAATTGCACACCTTAGGACGTTCATCAGCCAATCAGATTCAAGCATTCAACAGCCCCTTAGTATAAATAATTTAAGATTTACTCCTTTCAAATTCAGAAGCAAAGCATGCTGGGAAGTAGAAATTTGCTGAACTCATTCCATGAATGTGTGTGAACATACATTCACATTTATATGGGGAAGTTTATATGCAATATATTTATAAGGTCAAGGTCAAGTTTATTTATATACCACCTGTAAAGCAATGAGTGCTGACCAAGGTGCTACACAGTCAAAATATCAGAAATATCAACCAACAAAAGCATTAAGACATATAAAATTGAAAGTTTTAAGAGATAATTTAAAAGATGATAATGTATGGGATGATCTGATGGATAAAGGTAAAGAGTTCCAGAGTGTAGGACCAAAAACTGAAAAAGCCCTGTTCCCTTTAGATTTTAAATGAGATTTTGGGACAATCAATAACAACTGAGAGGACGATCTAAGCATTCTTATGGGAGAGTAGAAATGGAGAAGATCTGAAATGTAAATAGGGGCAAGACCATGAAGTGCTTTAAATACAAAAACTAAAATCTCAAAATCAACTATGAATTTAACAGGTAACCAATGACGTGAAATCACTTATCATTTACACAATAGATGATACCTTTATGAGAGATATATATATGTGGATATATTTAAATTTTATACAATTTTATGAATATCACATGTAATGCTACTTTTGTCTTCATTTCTATTATTATTATTATTGTTGTTGTTGTTGTTGTTGTTATTATTTATTTTATTTTATTTTTTTTGTATCAATATATAGCCATACATGGTCACTGCATTAATGTATTTACATGGTCATTTGTGTGATGTAATTTATAACATTATATTTAGCAGGATATTTCCAAATATTTTTGTTTCTTAAGGATTGTTCCTGTAATTGATTCTTACATATTTATTTCTTACTTTTCCTTTATAATCAAGATGCAATAATAATTTACTAGTAAGAGAAGGAAATTTGCTAAAACACTTAAATAACTCATAATCCCACTAAATGTATATTGACAGATTTTCCCACACCAGCTCTGACTGTTGAGCCACAGAGTTCAGTGTTCACTGGAGACTCAGTTACTCTGAGATGTGAGCTGATTCAGTCACACAATGGATGGGTGTTTCTCTGGACAAAAGACTCAAACCGTGAATCTACTGAAACTGCAACTAAAACAATCAATCCTGTGAAAGTCAATGATGGAGGAGAGTACAAGTGCAGAGCACAAAGAGGAAGATATTACACAGATTACAGTAAACCAGTAATAGTGACAATATACGGCAAGTAGTTTTACTTACATAATGCACATATAATTTCATAAAACACTGAATTAGTGCAATAACAGCTATTGAGAACAAAATTTCAGTCTAATCTGATGTAGCATGTGTTTTACAATCAAGTAACTGTGTTCATACAACAGAAACATCATATTATTTTTGTCATTGTACAGAAAGACCAAAACCCAAAGTGACCATTAAACCTGCTCAACATGTATTCAGAGGAGAGACAGTCACTCTCAGATGTGACATAATATGGTGAAGGAGTCACTAGCTGGAGCTACAGCTGGTATAAAGAAGGTTCAACCAGTGTTTTCAGTGATCGACAGGAACATGCTGTAACATGCTCACAGACGGAGTCGGAGGCGTAGGATCCATTTGCGATGCGTTTATTAGCGTAGTCAGGCAGGCGGGGGTCAACAACAGCAAACGAGAACAACAGAGATAATCCAGAGCGATAAACAATAGTCCAGGCAAACAAGTCCAAAGGCAGGCGGCGATCAAAGCAGAGTGAATAAACAGTCCAGTCGGCAACAGAATAACAATACAGGGAAAACGCTCGGAATTGATAGATAACTATGCAAAACTTCGCGGGGGTTAGCCCGCGAAGACGGGGTATAAATGGCGGAAGGCAGGAAGTGACCCGGTAGACCCGGAACCGGAAGTGGGGGTCCCAGGTACAGGGCGGATGGGAAATGTCAAACTAAAAGTCCGGGGATGGTTCCCGCTGACGGCGGTTAGAGGGAGCCACAGAGGCCGCCGTGGTAACAGAGCCCCCCTGCGAGCGACTCCTGGCGCGAGGAGGTGCCCGGCGCCGGGGTCTACCCCTTCTTCGGGGGGCTGGTCGATCTGGGTGGTTGGTGTGAAAGTCCGTAGTGAGGGAGGGGTCCAGGATGTCCCCGGAGGCGACCCATGATCTTTCCTCTGGGCCGTAGCCCTCCCAGTCGACCAGGTACTGAAGCTGACCTCTCCGGCGCCGGGAGTCCAGGATAGTATTGACCCGGTAGACCTCCTCGCTGCCGTTGACAACGGGGGGCGGTCCCTGGGAGGCGGCCTCGTCTAGGTCCTCCACTCCTTCCGGGTCGCCAGCGGGCTTCAACAGAGAAACATGAAAAGTGGGTGAGATACGATAATCGTCAGGGAGTTCAAGACGGAAAGATACTGGAGTGATTTGTTTGACTATTTTGAAGGGACCCACGTACCTGGGACTTAATTTCCGGCAAGGCAGACGAAGACGTAGATCTCGAGTAGAGAGCCAAACCCACTGTCCGGGTTCATAGGGGGGATTGGGACGACGCCTGCGATCTGCCTGGGCCTGGGTGCGCCGTACTGCCCCCTGGAGGTGAACGTGGGCTTGGTTCCAAGTTTCCTCGCTATTCTGGAACCAGGAATTAACTGCCGGGAGCTCGGAGGGTTCCCCGGACCAGGGGAACAGGGGCGGCTGGAAGCCCAGTACGCACTGGAACGGAGTGAGGCTGGTGGAGGGTTTGCGTAACGAGTTCTGGGCATATTCCGCCCAGAACAGGTATCGGTTCCAGTCTTCCTGGTGGTTCTGGCAATATGTTCGTAGGAAGCGGGTAAGTTCTTGGTTCAATCTCTCGATTTGGCCATTGGCCTGGGGGTGGTAGCCCGAGGTGAGGCTCACGTTAACCCCTAGAAGATGGAAGAAAGCGGCCCAAAGACGTGAGGTGAACTGTGGCCCCCGGTCCGAGACAATATCCTCCGGCAGGCCATAGAGCCGGAAGACCCAGTTGCAAAGGACTTCAGCCATCTCCAAAGCGGAAGGGAGCTTGGGTAAGGGGATGAATCGGCAGGCCTTGGAGAACCGGTCGACCACCGACAGGATGGTTGTGTATCCGTTGGAGGGTGGTAAATCTGTGACAAAGTCTATGGCGATATGGGACCAGGGACGTTGTGGCACAGGTAATGGTTGGAGGAGACCAGCAGGCAGCCGACGAGGCACTTTTGCGGTGTTGCAAGCGGTGCATGCTTTGATGAAGTTGATGGTATCCAGGCGCATGGTAGGCCACCAGTAACGATTACTTAGCAGGTGGAGGGTGGCCTCGATACCCGGGTGACCTGAGCTGGGAACCGAGTGAACCTCCGACAGGACCCGTGATCTCAGGCTGAGGGGAACGTAGGTGAGATTGGCTGGGCACTCGGCTGGAGGTGGGTCCTGGTTCTGTGCCTCAGTGATCTCAGTCAAGATATCCCAGACTACCGGCGCAACAATGATGGAGGTGGGTAGCACAGGTTCTGGAGGGTTGGTTGGTTGACCGGGTTCGTGGACGCGGGAGAGAGCGTCGGCCTTAGTGTTCTGTGAACCGGGGCGGTAGGTTACTTGGAAGCGGAAACGAGTAAAGTAGAGAGCCCATCTGGCCTGGCGATGGTTGAGGGTTTTGGCAGAGCGGAGATATTCAAGGTTCCGGTGATCGGTTAATACCGTGAAGGGGTGCTTAGCGCACTCCAGCCAGTGTCGCCATTCCTCCAGCGCCAGCTTTATGGTCAGTAGCTCGCGGTTGCCCACATCATAGTTGCACTCTGCAGGGCTCAGTTTGTGGGAGAAGTAGGCGCAGGGGAATAACTTGGGTGGTTCCCCGTGTCGTTGGGACAACACGGCGCCGACGCCGGTACTAGACGCGTCTACCTCCACAACAAAAGGTTGGTCAGGGTCAGGGTGGTGTAAGATGGGAGCCGTGCTAAACCTCTGACGGAGATTGCCAAAAGCCTGCAGCGCCGCTGGGGACCAGGTGAGGCGCGTGGTACCCTTCTTTATCATGGCAGTAAGAGGGGCCGCAACGGTGCTGAAGTTGCGTATGAAGCGACGATAGAAGTTGGCAAATCCAAGGAAGCGTTGGAGCTCCCGGAGCGTGGATGGTCGCGGCCACCTCAGCACAGCCTCCACCTTCCTCTCATCCATGGCTACCCCCTCAGGACTGATGATATACCCGAGGAAGGAGATCCTGCTCTGGTGGAAGTCGCACCACCACTGGACTTGTCTCTCTGATCGTCAGTCCCAGCAGAACTCAACACTTCACATCTGTCTCTCTCTCTCTGAGCTGTGAGGATCAGAGTAACTCTACTGGATGGAGAGTGAGAAGATACACAGACGGTGGACGGCTGGAAGATTGTTCATCATTACGTCGAGGATCACAAACAGGATCTACATGTACAATCAGCTCCACCATCACATCAGACACTGGAGTGTACTGGTGTGAGTCTGAATCTGGAGTGAAACATCATCCTGTTAATATCACTGTACACTGTGAGTCTGTGTTTCTGTGTTTATTCATTTTACCAGCAATTTACAATCAATTGATCCAAGATGGCGGCGTGGTCAGACGCAGCAGCTACTCCGGGTCCGAAAAACGGTGCTTTAATGTCTTTTAATGTCGTCTGTTCGTCTCAAAATAGTCTCAGTTTACCGCTAATCCATAAGGAAATCACTCCAAAATACATCTATGATCGCCAAAGCCTTTTGGAAATCGGCAACACATACAACCACCAACTCGCACCGGCGACACCTGAGAAGCTCCGAGGCTTTTGCTTACTGCTAAAGCCGAACTCCGAGACCACGGCCTCGTCCACTGACGCTACCCACACAAAGCGGCGGTGCCGGCGGTGTGTGACGGGACAGAAGCGCGGCTCTGCCCGAACAAAGCAGCAGCGGCAGCGCCGGCGGTGTGATAGGGGACCAGCTCTTCCAACACTCATGCTCTCTAATGTTCGCTCGCTGGAAAATAAACTGGACTCATTTCAACTCAGTCGCTCTACGCTGCATGAGACAAGGGATTGTTGTGTGTTTGTTTTCACTGAAACATGGCTAAACGACAACATTCCCGACTCCGCCGTTCAGATGCACAGGCTAACCTGCTACTGAGCGGACAGAGATACAGCACTGTCTGGTAAGACTCGCAGGGGAGGACTGTGTGTTTATATCAACAAGGGATGGTGTAACAGTGCTGTGGTAGTGACAAAACACTGTTCATCGCTGGTGGAGTTTATGTTTGTGAAGTGTCGGCCGTTCTATCTGCCATGGGAGTTCACGGCCATTGTGATTGTCGCGGTTTACATCCTGCCGTGTGCAAACGCTAAGGACGCGCTTCGCGAGCTGTACAGCGCCATCAGTGAACAACAAACAAATAACCCCGATGGCTTTTTCATCATTGCCGGTGACTTTAATCACGCAAACTTAAAGTCAGTTTTGCCAAAGTTCTACCAACATGTGAACTTTGCAACAAAGGGAAACAACACTCTGGACTTGGTTTACACAACAGTAAAAAATGCATACAAAGCTGAACCCCGCCCCCACCTCGGATACTCTGACCACATCTCTGTTATGCTAATCCCAACATACAGACCACTTCTCAAACTTACCAAACCGGTTCAAAAAGAGATCACAGTATGGCCAGATGATGCCACCTCAACACTACAGGACTGCTTTCAGTACACAGACCTGCACGAGTACACTGAAACTGTGACTGCTTACATTAAAAAGTGCATTGATGATATGACAGTCACCAAAACCATCACCACACGTGCAAACCAGAAGCCGTGGATGACAGCAGAGGTTCGTGGGCTGCTAAAGACCAGAGATGATGCATTCAGATCAGGAGACAAAGCAGCCTTAAAAACAGCAAGAGCCAATCTGTCCCGTGGCATCAAGCAAGCAAAACGCTTGTATGCACAAAAAATAAATAATCACTTTAGTGACAGCAAAGACACACGGAGCCTGTGGCAAGCCATTCAGACCATCACTGGTTACAAGCCCCTGCCACAGGCCTGTGATGACGACACAACCCTCCAGACGCACTCAACAAGTTCTATGCACGGTTTGAAATGCAGAATGACACACCTGCACAAAAATTACCCACACCTCCCAACAACCAGGCACTCTGTCTGTCTCCAGCCGATATAAGGAAGACTCTATCCAGGGTTAACCCACGCAAGGCTGCGGGTCCTGACAACATACCTGGCCGTGTACTAAGAGACTGTGCTGCACAGCTGACGGATGTTCTAACAGACATCTTCAACACCTCGCTGAGCCAGGCAGTCGTCCCCACATGTCTCAAATCCACCTCCATAATCCCAGTTCCAAAGAAGTCCCCTGTGTCTTGTCTGAATGACTACCGTCCCATAGCACTGACTCCAATCATGATGAAGTGCTTTGAGAGGTTAGTTATGCGCAATATCAAAACCAGCCTCCCCAACACACTCGATCCGCTCCAGTTTTCATACCGTCCAAACCGCTCCATGGACGATGCCATTTCCTCCACCCTCCACCTGGCTCTTACTCACTTAGAAAACGTTAGAACGTAGAAAATGTTAGAATGCTGTTCATTGACTTCAGCTCAGCATTCAATACAATAATCCCACAACAGCTTATCAACAAACTAAACCTTCTGGGCCTTAACACCTCCCTCTGTAATTGGATCCTGGACTTCTTAACTGGAAGACCTCAGTCAGTCCGTGTCGGCCACAACACCTCGAGCACTACCACACTGAGCACAGGTGCCCCACAGGGCTGTGTTCTCAGCCCACTGCTCTTCACGCTGCTGACCCACGACTGCACTGCCAAGTTCAGCTCCAACCACATCATCAAGTTTGCTGATGACACAACGGTGGTAGGTCTCATCAGCAACAACGATGAAACACACTACAGAGAGGAAGTGGCACAACTGGTTGAATGGTGTGGTGCAAACAACCTGTCCCTCAATGTGAGTAAGACAAAGGAGGTTGTGATGGACTTCCGGAGGAACTCTGTTGACCACCCCCCACTGACCATCGACAGCTCAGCTGTGGAGAGAGTCAGCAGCACCAAATTCCTGGGGGTGCACATCACGGAGGATCTCACCTGGACCACCAACACCATGTCACTCTCCAAGAAGGCACAACAGCGCCTACACTTTCGCTGCCGGCTGAAAAGGGCAAGTCTCCCTCCACCCATCCTCACCACATTCTACAAGGGGAACCATTGAGAGTGTGCTGACCAGCTGCATCACTGTCTGGTACGGGAACTGCAGTGCTGCTGACCGCAAGACCCTACAGCGGACAGTGAACACAGCTGCAAAGATCATCGGTGCCCCTCTCCCCTCCCTTCTGGACATTTTCCTTGCATGATGCTCAGGTAAAGCCACTAGTATCGTGAAGGACCCCACCCACCCCTCCCATCATCTCTTCCAGCTCCTGCCATCAGGAAGACGCTACAGGAGCATCAGAGCCCGCTCTGCAAGACTGCTCAACAGCTTTTTCCCCCAGGCTGTGAGAGCCCTCAATTCCAACCACCTCACCCCCCTCTGAAACCTTATCTACAATGTAAACTGTTGGAAAACTCAAAACACAATTTTTGCAATTCTGAGTGCGCTACACACAGGTGAGTGGGCTGGACAAACCACCTGTAGTAACGCATTCTTTCATCTCTATATGCACCAGACACTTTCCTATAAACACTACATGTACACAGAAAACACTGTGCACCTCTGAGTGTGCTACCTACAGGTGAGTGGGCTAGACAAACCACCTGTAGAAACACTCTTTTCTCTCTATGCACCAGACACTTTCTTGTTAACACTTATTAACATTACAAGGACCTAATAAGGACTCACAAATGTCTACTTGTCAACGCACCACAAATCTTTTTGCACTATTTGCCTCTTAACCTTTAAATACCTCTTATGCACATTATCATGCACAGTTATTATGTAAACTACTTGTATAGTCTGTCTTAGGTTATGTGTATGTATAGTCAATTATTTATAGTATATGTATAGTTACATGTATAGGTTTAAAAAATTGTTCCTACGTCTAGTGTATTTATGTTCATATTTATGTTTATTTATGTAGTGCCGTGGTCCTGCGAGACATGACATTTCATTCCACTGTATGTCCACACATGTAGCGGAATGACAATAAAGCTTGACTTGACTTGACTTGACAATGGATGAAGCAGAACAAAACTCAATGAGCAAGCAGCACTTTATCAGAGTTCATTACATTGTTTATTTAATTATCTTATTGTTTATATACTTATGCATGTTTGCTCTGTTTCTGTAGCTGGTGTGATTCTGGAGAGTCCTGTTCATCCTGTGACTGAAGGAGATCATCTGATTCTACACTGTTTATATCGACATACAACCTCACCAAACCTCAGAGCTGATTTCTATAAAGATGGATCACTCATCCAGAATCAAACTACAGAGATGAGCATCACTACTGTCTCAAAGTCACATGAGGGTTTCTACTACTGCAAACACCCAGAGAGAGGAGAGTCACCCAAGAGCTGGATCTCAGTCAGACGAGTCTCAAATGATCACTGCTGTATGTGTGAGCTGATTTATTTATTCATATTCCCTCATTCAGATACAGTGCATAATAAAGTGCTTGTGTCTCTTTTTCAGTGTTTCATTCAGAATCTCAGATCTGTTTCCTCAACATACTCAGTTCTGTACTGACAGTTTGTCCATATCTGCTAGTGACAGTTGTGCTGATTTTCAAATGCTGCAGAATGAGAGGTAAAACATGACTGATTTATTATAAGTTATTTGTTACGACCCGTGGTAGCACCTGTTCCCTAATCGGGATCTGTTCGCCTTTAGGTGGCATGGGTTCTGTTGTGTGTTATGTATTCGTTTAATTTTGCGCCTTCGTATTGTTTCCGTTGTGTTTTTGTTGTATTGTTTTGTCGCTAGATGGTGCTTGTGTTGTCTTCTGTTCTTTTGTATGTTTTGCAGGGTGGAGACGAGCCGCAGGTGTAATGGTTTACCTGTGATGAATCAACTAACAAAAGGATCTGTGTCCTCCAGCGTGGTGTTCCGATCTGAGCTTGACTTCTCTCCAGCACCAGTTTTTTTTTTTTTTGTTACTTTATCTTTTGTTTTCTTGTTTCTGTTTAATTTGACTATTAATTACTTTAAATGTTTATTTTGATTAATTTACTTTGTGCGTGGCCTCTCCATTTAATGTTACACTGCCATGAGCCAGGTAGTTTGTAACATATTATAAGTGCACATATTGTGAAAATCACCATACAAATCATGCATTAAATTGAATCTGTCTCACTACTTTAGCATATCTTTGTCTGTACAAATATATATTCATATTCCCTCATGTATGCATATTACAGACACAGCCGTGCAGCTGTCTTTTTCTAGTTAAATTTTATATAAATTAATAAAGTTGAAAAATTACGGCTGTTCAGAAAGCAATAAATTGAAAAATTGGCAAAATTGAAATGTATTAAACATATACTTGATTTAAAAAAAATAAATCTGCCAATATTTTTTGTAAAATTGGTAAATTAACCAATTTTGTTTAAATGAAAGATTGCAGAAATGAGTACACCCTAGTTAAAATTTAGCAAATGTATAATATTCTAGTACTAAGTATGTCCTCCAGAACTTTAAGACACTGCTCTGACCCTTGCACTGAGTGTACAAGTTCAAGACAAAATGCCACCTCTGTGCTGTTTAAGTCGTGGAGGATGACCTCCTTAAATGGCCTGGTCCTTAATGAGAGTTTTTGTCAGCTCATCTCTACAGAATCCCCCACAGCTGCTCAAGAGTGTTAAGATTGAGTAAAATACATGTCCACTGAAGGATTTTCATCTTGGGAGAATGAATATCTTTATTGTCATTTTGAAAAAATGCCCAACAATGCAGGGAATGAGGAGAGGGTAACATCATCTATTTAGGTTTTTTGTATTACATCACACAGTGGTGTGTGAATTCATGACAGCATTAATAAAGCACAACTCCTGTGTAGTGGACAGCACATTCCAGGGCCCAGTTTATGGCAGGAGCCCTCCCTGACCACAATACTGGACATAGGTTTGCTACATTTTGATTGGATCTTGGTGAACTAACATAAACAGACTGTCCAACGGCATCAGATAAAGATGCCAGGACAACAGCCAGACACCTCTTAGAGCACAAGAAGACCACCTTTGGTGCAAAGTCCGGGAAGGACAGAACTTCCTATTGGTCAAAATGCAGTTTGTGCCCTTCACCCATCTTAAGACTGATTCCTAAGGGTTTGGCCTGTGACTGGCCATAAAAATTCCTTAGGACCTCCAGATGCAGCAGCAGTGGGTGAAACAAAGAAAGATCATGGAGATTCATCCAAATTCATTCATAACTAGGTTTACAAACCTTAAAACTGATGCACACTACAACACATCTTATACTTATTCAGAGAAATAAGTATTCCTTGTGACAGCAATGTGTAGTGTGACATCTTACACAAAACTTAGCTGTTAATGGACAAATTCAATTCAATTCAATTCAATTCAATTCAAATTTATTTGTATAGCGCTTTTCACGATACATATCGTTGCAAAGCAGCTTTACACCAAATTGACATTTTTACAATATATGTAGTAGTAGCTTGATGTACATATGGTAGAGATGTGTGGTAAAGATCAATTAATGACGTAATCAAACAGACAAAGAACACTATAAATTAGTAGCAGAATACGGTAGTGCTATATGTTTTCAGGGTTGGCATCATCTGAAGTCCTCTGTGGGGTTGGCATCATCTTTTCTTAAGTGTTCTGGATCCAGACTGGAGCTTGTGAATTCCTAGTTACCATGGGATGTCAATCCCATGGCAAAAACAGAGAACAAATAGGAACATAATTAGCGTAGCTGCTGTTCAAACTAAGAAAAGGAAGGTTTGTTAACCAGAGCTAAAAGATTGATAATGAACATTTGATCAGATATAGCTGCAGAAAAAGTTTATGAGATGCATTTATTTGAATGCTTGGCTAAAAAGATGAGTCTTTAATCTAGATTTAAACAGAGAGAGTGTGTCTGAACCCTGAACGTTATCAGGAAGGCTGTTCCAGAGTTTGGGAGCCAAATGTGAAAAAGCTCTACCTCCTTTAGTGGACTTTGCTATCCTAGGTACTACCAACAGTCCAGAGTTTTGTGACCTTAGGGAGCGTGATGGATTGTAGCGTGGTAGAAGACTAGTTAGGTATGCAGGAGCTAAACCGTTAAGTGCCTTATAGGTAAGAAGTGCTATTTTGTAGCTGATGCGGAACCCAATAGGTAGCCAGTGCAGAGACTTTAAAATTGGGGTAATATGATCATATTTTCTTGACCTGGTAAGGACTCTAGCAGCTGCATTTTGGACTATCTGTAGCTTGTTTATTGAAGATGCAGGACAACCACCTAGTAGTGCATTACAATAGTCCAGTCTAGAGGTCATGAATGCGTGAACTAGCTTTTCTGCATCAGAAACAGGTAACATGTTTCGCAGCTTGGCAATGTTTCTAAGATGGAAGAATGCTGTTTTTGTAACATGAGAAATATGATTTTCAAAAGACAAGTTGCTGTCTAATATAACAAATGAATGCATGCATGACAGTTCAATCTTTTCCCATCATGTTTGGACTTAATGTGTTCGTAACATTGCCAAATGCATTCTGGCTATGGTTTGAGAAGTGAGAAATGCACCAGTAAAACTTTAGTGACACTTTTCTAGCTTTGTGTTTGGACTATGCAAATAAATTCCACAGGAGGAAAGAAGGGTGGGCCACCCCATGTCCCCCCCACTCTGATGGAACCAGCCAATCACAGCATGGAAATGGAGAAGTGCCAAAATGCAATCTCCTCCTCATCGGAAAGGGATAAAGGTACCCTTCCAAAAGATCACCATCGTTCTGAGTCTCCGGCATGTCAAAGAGACACAAACAGAGCACCAAAGTTCTGATTCTCAGCCTGCAGGAAAAAGACTACAACAGAGCAAGACAGTTCTGAGTCTGAGACCTGTGAAGGAATAGACACCAACAGAACAAACCCCCGTTCTGAGTCTGCTACCCGTGAGGGAAGGGACTATAGCAGGATACACAGTTCTGAGTCTGAGTCTTGTAAGGGATGAGACAGAAACAGATCACCTTCGTTCGGAGTCTCCCATCCGGTGAGACGATAGCAGATTAACCTCAGTTCTGAGTCTGAGTTTCGAAAGGGAAAGGACTGCGACAGATCACCTTCTTCCTGAGTCTGAGTCCCATAGGGGAAAGACACTAACAGATCAACCAGTTCTGAGTCTGCGACCCGCAAGGGTGAGACAACAACAGATACCAAGTCCAAGTCTCCAGCTTTTGAGGCAGCAACAGATACGACCACGTTCTGAGCCTCCAGCCTGCGAGGAAAGAGATAGTCTACGTTCAGAGTCTTCGTCCAGCGGGACAACAACAGATGCAGCGTCCTGAGTCTCCATCCTAGAGAGACAAAGCGGATTGACCAAGTTCTGAGTCTCTAGCCCGGAGAGGCAGAAGACACACAGACATTTGCAACAAGGTTAAGCTCCGGCGAGTAAACCTTCACTTCAGGTACTTTTGCTTGCGTGTTCCAAGCTAAGGACCTTCAGCACCTACTCCAGGGCTACATCTGCGTGTTCCAGATCTTAGGACCCTTGGTGCTCCAGGAGATCAGCATCCTACAGCTCTTCATCTTTAAGGCTGTCGAAACGGATTCCTGCTCCTTTCCCCACTCTACTGCCACCAGCACGACCAGTGGAAGAAGTCGCCGCCACCGGACTGCTCACTCAACCGCAGCGAACGTAAATATCACTTCCAAACCTCTTCCAGAGACATTGGCATTGTTGTATATTATCAGTATATGATTTTCTAAGTTACATTAGGTATTATATAGCTGATTGCAGTTGATAACACATCTGACACGTATTTGTTTGATGCATAATAAGGTTTTTCACCTTGTTTGTTTCAGAGTAGCAACAGTTTATCTTTCCAGATAACGTAGCTCTAACAGCAACTCCCAACGTAATCACTTGCTTTTCATGCATCTTATGCACTTTATTCCTTCTTCATTCATGGTATTCATTTAGTAGTTGTTGATTACTCTTGTCTATCTTTTGTTAATAAAATTTATTTTATTACAACTTGTGTCTTTCTTGTGTTGATAATACAGAAGAGGTTCTACAAGTTAGAGATCCCACCAATCTTTCTTATGTGATGTACTCATAACCACACATTAATTGACACGTGATCCAAGAATCATAACGTCAGCTGTGACATGAGTACCCATCACTACCCTATTTCACCTCCCTAGGTTGGCGAAAGTTAAATTCACTACCTTAACTGGCGTCCCTAGGTTGGCGAAAGCGAAATTTATTACACCTGCACACCTCTGCACTCATACATCCCAATATAAGAGCTTTACTACCACTGAATGTCACTGTGGGAACCAGTCACTTCTCACTATACTCCTCCTCTAGCAACACCAGAACATTTTGGATGCTTTTGGATCTGAAATGATTGACTTGGTCTCTTAAGACAAGAGTATGAATTCCCAGAAGTCTATATTTTGTAAATATGGGCCTCGAAAGAGGTTAAATGAGTTTGTGCTTTGGCTACAGTAGGTAATTCAAGTGGTGACAACAATCATACACGTCACTTCTGTGTCGTTCTCTGTGAGATAAAGTGTCACTCTTTTCATATTTTTTGCCAACTCTGAGACTCTTGCATAGTACTTTTCCTGCTCTTTTTCTAGCAAAAACTCACTCATCACTAAATGAAGACTTAAAAGTGAAGACCTGATTATTTCAGAAGCCTTGTCACAAGTCCATTGTTTTTGAATGTCAGTGTTACTTCTGCTATATTTTCAGATTTAATTAACAATAATTTGATGTTCATCTTGTACCATTGTCCTCTTTTATGGCAAGAAATAAGTCAGATGGCAGTTTTCTCTCAAGTGGTTCCATTGCTGCCAGCATTAAGTCTGAATATGATTCAGTAGGCTATATAACACTTTTAATTGTCAGAAAATAACTTGTCTTTAAAAGTTTTGGTTCAATATACATACCTGTTGATCAAAAAATTGCCTTAAACATACACTTTATACTGTACACTGTATACTCATGAGTAAATGCTTGTTTATGTGTGTATTTAACAGTTACATCTGTTGAAGAAGAAGAAACTTCAGTCTGATAATAATTAATCTGTAGTGACGGTGAGAAAACTTCAGCTTCATCCTAAAATCTCTCATTCTAAAATCTCATTTACAAGCTAAATATAGTAAATATAAAGTAAATATAGTAATTCCAAAAACATGACTTTTACAATAACCATATGTACATGAAGGAATAAATCACTTTACTGTGTGTGTGTGTGTGTGTGTGTGTGTAATACAGGATTGACTCCTGATTCATGATGACTAAACTTTTGTATGTACGTCACGTTGTAGTTGTTAAAGTTAACATCAACCAGCTTTTACAACACACTTGACTTCCATTGATTCCATTCTCATTTGATTTTATCCCTCAGAAATTGATTGTAAAATGTAAGTTACACATTTCATATGACTTTTTACAAGCAACACAAATGTTAACTTGTTTAATCAGTTTGGTCTTTGCTATTTTTTAACAAAAATGTGTTATTGGTAATATGAACCAACCCCCTCTCCACTTAGTGTCATTTATAAGCATGTACAGTGCCCTCCACTAATATTGGCACCCTTGGTAAATATGAGCAAAGCTGGCTGTAAGAATAAATCTGCATTGTTTATCATTTTAATCTTTCATTCAAAAAATTCACAATATTCTAACCTATCATTTAAGTAAAACCATGGAAAGCAGGGGGAAAATCTTTATGAAATAAACGTTTTTCTGTAGTTCATGTTGACCACAATTATCGGCACCCAATTATTGCAATGTCCTTTATTCAAGATGACAGCTCTGTGTTATCTTCTTTAATGCCTGAAGAGTTTGGAGAACACCTGACAAGAGATCAGAGACCATTCCTTCATACAGAAACTCCTTTAGTTTCCCAGCTCCATGCTGGTGCTTCTTCTCTTCAGTTCACCTCACACATTTTCTATAGGGTTCAGGTCATGCAACTGGGACGGCCATGGCAGTAGCTTCATTTTATGCTCAGTGACACATTTTTGTGTTGATTTTGATGTTTGATTTGGATCATTGTCCTGATGGAAGATCCAACCACAGCTCATTATAGAACTTCTAACAGATGCAGTCAGGTTTACATTTTTTATCTGTTGGTATTTGCTAGAATCCATGATGCCATGTATATGAACAAGATGTCCAGGACCTCTGGCAGGAAAATAAGCCCACAACATTAAAGATCCAGCAGTATATTTAACCGTGCGCATGGGGTACTTTTTGTACCAAACCTATCTTGAGTGTTTGCTGCCAGAAAGCTCTTTTTTTTTGTTTCATCTGACCACAGAAGCCATTCCCATTTGAAATTCAAGTTGTGTCTGATAACTGAATATGCTGGAGTTTGTTTTTGATGAGCAAGGAGGATTTTTCTTAAAACCCTCCTGAACAACATGTGGTGACGTAGGGGCTGTTTGAATATATATGTTTTTTAGTCTTTTGGCCCCAAGACTCAACTAATCTCTGCAATTCTCCTACTGCGATCCTTGGAGAGTCTTTGAACACTTAAACTCTCCTCCTCACCATGCATTAGGACGATATAGACACACATCCTTTTCCAGGCAGATTTGTAACATCTTTAGTTGATTGGAATTCTTAATTATTGTCCTAATGATGGAAATTGGGATTTTCAATGCTTTAGCTCATTTCTTACAGCCACTTTCTATTTTGTGAAGCTCAACAATCTTGTTCTGCACATCAGAACTATATTCTTTGGTTTTATTCCTTGTGATGGATGATTAAGGAAATTTGGCCTTTGTGCTCCTCATATTTATAATCCTGTGAAACAGGAAGTTATTGCTGGACAATATCATACTCCTAGTCATTCTAGTGTGCTAAATAAATGCAAATATGAATGGGAATATACTTCAGAGATATTGTACTCATTATAATTTCTAAGGGTGCCAATAATTGTGCCCAAAATGCATATGAGAAAAACATTTATTTCATAACGTAAGTTTCCCCCCTCTTTTAATTGGTTTGCTTCAATGAAAGGTTAGCATTTTGTGAATTATTTGAATGTAAGATCATAAAGATAAACAAAGCAGATTTATTTTCATAGCCGTCTTTGCTCATATTTACCAAGGGTGCCAATATTAGTGGAGGGCACTGTATATTATTTATTTTAGTGTGAGTCTCCTGCTGTAATATTTCATGCTTTTATATGTCTATATTTCCTATTTAAATAAAGAGACTTTTTCTTCAACTGCTTTGTTTAAAAAAAAAAAAAAAGTGTCAGTAAAAGCAGAAGAACCAGGACCAATAACCATTTGCTTTAATTAATAAGACTTAATCTCTAGTTGTGTATTTTGGTATTATTTGCAGCATAATACTACTGCAATTTACAGATATGATTACAGATAGTATCCAGATGAAAATAATACTATCAACTTTTAAACAATCACTGAACATGCAGGTTTTTTTTTTTTTTTTTTTTAACCCACAGCACTTTAATTCACACATGCTTTACACATATTGTGGTTCTCACTGTCATGTTGAAATGTTGCACACTAGTGTTCACATGGTGAGAACTTCTGGTTGTGGTGTTTGTGATGGTGTTAAGAGCTGAATATGTGTTTAGAGTTGAAACACATCAAAAAGTGAACAGTAAAACACAAGAATATTGTTAATAGTTTTAAGAAATCTTTAAGACAATGGTCTGAGGTTGATGATATGTGGCTAATATAATGCTTCTTAATGTCTATGCAATTAAGAAAAACTGTAAGGTTAAAGATTTATGAAAACCCTTTGACCTCAAGTGTAAGCAAAAGTGATGCTTAGCAAACAACACTTATTTAGATTCGTATGTGTCATTCTGCATTAAACAAGAATAAAACAAGATCTGAAAACCACTTGTGAGCTTATTCTGGGTTCAATCTGTTCAAAGAGCTTGGAGCCCTTCCCTGGTCAGCACTCCATATACACATTACTATACTCCAGCTAATTATATGTAAGTGTGAACTCATGAACTATAGTACTTCCTCTTTCATTAATCTCTACAATTTAGGCTATGTTACGGAGAGAGCGATGAGGCGTGAGACGGGCGGATCCATTAGCAAACTTTTAATCGAGGACATCGACAAAGACATGGTCAAGGCAGGCAGGGTCAGACAATGGCAAACGGGTATACAGACAGCAAGACAAAGAGTAATCCGTGACACAGGCGAGGGTCGATCCACGGCGAACGATATCCGATGGGCGAGGCAATAGAGTAGTCCAGACAGGCAAGAGTTTCAAAATGCAGGCAGCGAGACAGACAAAACGATATAACAATCCAAAGGTACAGGGCTCGGATGACAAGGAACACGACTAAACTGACAATATGGCTCCGTACAGTTGCTAACACACGACAACAAGTGTTAAACACAAGACAATACTCGGCAGTGACTGACAGGAAGACCAGGGTGTAAATAGTGTCTCTGATAGGTTACAGGTGACGGCCACAATGGCTGATGGGGAACGTAGTCCGGGGTGAGGTGTAACAGTTAGTGAGATGTAAGTGTCACAGCGACCTCTGGTGGCAGACAGACTGACGTTCAGGAGTGGGTTCATGACAGGCTACATGTCGTGTCTATTGATGAAAGTATTTTCTTTATTATCAGTTTTCTTTACAAAAAGGGATATTATAATCTCAGATAACTTTGTTCTCACAAGTTTTGCCATATGTTGTGTTTTTTTTTGGTTTGTTTGTTTTTTCTTTCATTTCATTTTTTTGTATGTTTTTGGTGTGCCTTTGTTGTTGCTCATAGTTTATTTCACAAATTTCATTGCTCAGTTTTCCATCATGTGTAAACTGTAAATGAAAATAAAATACTTCCTTTTTAAGTTTTAATGACTTTGGCAGAAGTTGAAGTCACTGTTTAGAATAGTACTTGAGTAAACGTCTTAAAGTATGTGATAGTTATTGTACTTAAGTACAAAAAGTATTTTTTTTTAATCAATTAATTAATTTTTTTAAATCTCAAATGAATAAGTGAATAAGCCTGTCAAGGGTGCAGTTCAGACACTTCTTATACCCTAGACAAGATCAGACAAGGAAAGTGGCAATATCCTGCTTCATGATCAATGATCAATGACTTTGCTTCATGTCTAAGTGCAGTGTGACTAAAGGGAATAAATCAATTACACTATCAATACAGAGCCTTAAGTAAAGGGTATTAATGCTGACTACGCCACCCCTGTAAATAAAAGGGGAACTGAATACTTGATGGAAATCAGACACACAGGTTTGTTACCATGAAGGGCAGAGACAGAAGTATCTCTATATGTTTATTAAATTCACCATAATCAGACAAAACACTTGTGATGATCAGGCAAAGATGTCACTCAATACACCACACAAAAACAAATAACTTGACTGATTAAGGCTTACCCATAGCAGGGTAGGGCTAGGTGCAAAGTGATTATTCGTAAAGACATGCACACACAGTGAGGTGAGTGATCACAAATGGCAATCCACACTCTGTGCTCCAAACACCACCACCAGGACACTAGAACAGCTAGCCGCACAAATCAGGAGCCTAAAACAACACAAAGGAAACCAATTAATCAACAAATACACAAAACAAAATGATACTGACGCCTGATTGACTAAAACAGATTTCACAAATTGTTAATAATACACAACCTGGTTGACTATAGACAATTATTACTTAATCGCATTTGTACGAAAGAGAAATACAAAACAGAAGATTTGACAATAACAACAAAATAGTCAGGTTCAAACTGAGCAAAGCAAAATCAATAATAAAGAAAAACATACAATAAACAAAACAAATCGGGTGCCGCGATAGCCACGAAAGTACCGTGACAGCGATTCGAGAGCAGTCGGCTAACGGTGCTTTCCAAACGGGATACATCCCCCTCCGAAGGGCACTTCAGAGTGAAAACAATCATGGCCGCCATATTGAAGGGTCGTTCCAAACCAAAGTGCTCAAAACTGGCCACTTCAAAGAGCCCTTCAGAATGAAGGATTTCAAAGGGTACAATTGATGGACACTTCGGCCCCCCATGATCCATTGCACTGATTCTAGCCATGATGACGTGTGGTCACGGGATGATGATGCAGAAGAGCATTTCAAAAAACAATTGTTTGGTCCCCTACACCCTTCAACCTTCGAAGCTCTCACTCCAGAGGGAAAACCCTTTGAAGGGATTAGGACATAGGGATGAGCCCTCTCCAATGGAATGCAGGGTAAGTCAGCCAGACAGTTTCCCCAGAGGGGCTGTGAGAGCACTGATGACGAAACAGCTGTTTTATGATTAGCCAGATTCACCACATGACAACGATCACGTGTGTTTCGGGTTTATTCTAATATCCTTAAGTCCAATAATCCTCACAAATCTGTGTTTTGTGAAGGAAAAGCTTTTTTACTGTAGCCGCAATGTTATGCCACATTTGTCACATTTATCATAAAACACTGATAAAAGCATATATAACCCCACTTTATTAGTATTTAAACAATATGTTTATGTTGAACATTATCCTTGTTTAGATGGCACTGTATTAAGCAGTATATGAAAAGTGTTTCTTGTTGCTCATGAAAACGCTTCTGAAACGTCTGTGTATTTGACAAATATTGCATTGAATTAACTTCATCTTTGAAAGAGTACGCAAACACCGAGAGAGCGTCACTAACGAGAGCAAAAAGTGTCCGACTTGACGGCTCCGTTTTCAGCTCCGCCCCCTGACTGCTCTCAGCTAATCTTGTTGACCGCCGTCTGTAGCCGTAGTTGAAATCGAACACACACACAATGTTTTCAAAGGTCAGTCACAACTTCATAGCTCATGACTAGAAAAACACTATGCATTGTGGTTTATCACCCCTGGGGCCCACACGAGCTTGACATCCTTTTATCTACTAAATTTAGACGACTACACCTACAGATCTTGACACTTTTGCACCTCTCTGAACTTTTTTGTTTCAAGAACATCTATATGTGTCTGGGTCAAAGTTAGAGATAGAACAAGATACTGATTAAAATAAACATACGCAACAGCAGGACTGGTAATATATTGGACACATGATCTCAAGAATTATAATGATGTAAATAATAATTCATAAAACATTTCATAACACAATTCATAATGCAAAACTTTTATATGAATATGTAAATTCTTAATAAAGTCAAAGCACCAGACACTTCACTAATATTGGCACCCTTGGTAAATATGAGCAAAGGTGGCTGTGAAAATAAATCCACATCATTTCTCTTTTTGATCTTTCATTCAAAAAATGTACAATATTCTAACCTTTCATTGGAGTAAAACAACAGAAGAAACTCACATTATGATTTTTTTTTTTTGTTTTGTTTTTAAATGCATATTGGCCACAATTATTGGCACCCCTAGAAATTTCTCTAAATAAAATATCTCTGAAGTATATTCCCATTCATATTTCACATTTTTAGCACACCAGGGTGGCTAGGAGTATAAAATTGTCCAGCCATGACTTCCTGTTCCACACGATTATAAATATGAGGAACACACAGACCAAATTCCCTTAATCATCCATCACAAGGAGTAAAACCAAAGAATATAGTTCTGATGTGCAGAACAACACTGTTGAGCTTCACAAAATAGAAAGTGGCTGTAAGAAAAACCCTAAAGCATTGCAAATCCCCATTTCCACCATCAGGGCAATAATTCCAATAATTTTAATTGGAATTGGAATTAATTAATTTTAATTTGGGCAGTGATCCAAAACAAACATCAAAATCAACACAAAATGTGTCACTGAGCACAGAATGAAGCTTCTACCATGGCCGTCCCAGTTCCCTGACCTGAACCCTGTAGAAACTGAAGAGAAGAAGCACCAACATGAAGCTGGGAATCTGAAGGATCTATAGAGAGATTCTGTATGAAGGAATGGTCTCCAATATCTTGTCAGTTGTTCTCAAAACTCTTTAGACATTGTTGGAGAAAACTCAGAGCTGTTATCTTGAGAAAAGGACGTTGCAATAACTGGGTGCCAATAATTGTGGCCAATGTGAACTAGAGATAAACAACTGTGAACTTCACAAAACATGCTACTAAAGTTTTGCATTTTCAGACGTGCACTCTCAGACACCTGCAGATCACTTGCAGTCTATTTTATTTATTTTTATTTTATTTTATTCTATTTATTTATTATTTTTTAATATCTCTCAACATTTTACAACAGTAGCCAGGTGGTGAAGACAAGAAAAAAAAAAAAAAAAAAAAAAAATTACAATGTCACTCGCAATCATCACTTGCACTGTCTGCTACCTGCGACATGACTTGGAATCCACACAAATCGTGTGTGTTGCCAATGGAGACAAGACACTGTGGTGGTTAAACGATTAAAACAAATTTAATAGCATAATGTACAGGGTCCTGCAAGTCATCTGTAGGAGATAAAGACAAAGACCCAAAATCTGTGGCCTCAGAACAGCTGAATATGAACGCAATGCGCAAGTCTCTCGTTAAGCGTTTTCCTCCCGTAGAAAACCATAAACACTTAATATGGCTTAAGATACAATAAATGCCATTAAAAATCAAATTTGATATATAGTTTATTAATTTAATGTACTTCAAGGCAAGCATATGACCATGAATACAATGCGCAAACTTTCACTTTTATACCTACTTTCCCAACAAACGCTTAATGTGCCAAACGGACTAAGATGATAAAGACCAAAATCAGTATAAACCTTATTGTTGACAAACTATATACCAGCAGTTATGAACGCGCAATAAGAAATGTATTAAGTGATATTAAAAGGACCAACTCCATATAGACAAGCAGATGAGCTCAGAACGCAATGCGTTAAAATCAATAAATCAATATAAATAAAACACATAATTTAGCATAATGGACAAAGACAATGATATAAAAGAGCTGTAGAGATTTTTCTATATCGGAAAACGTGATTAGACACGTTGTTGTGTTTATTCTGGGCTCACCTGCTTGTTTATAGTTGTTTTAATGATGAAGAGAAGCAAACTGAGTTTAGTCTATGATCTTAGTCCACATTATCCCATGGTTTGCGGAGGAAAACACTATATACATATCAGGGTTGGGGCCATTCATGAATTGAATTGAGAATGAATGGTAAATTCCAATTCACTTCCTGGTGTAGGGTATCAGAGCGAATCAGACAAATGGAAGATTCGATCAGAACATTTGGTTGAAACCAAAGAGCCAAATTCCACAAAGGGGCCCAGAACCACGTCATAAATCTGTCCAGGATACCCTGGCACCAGCCAGCCTGAAGTAAGCCTAACCAACTAACTTTCACAGCTTTGAACAACTTGCAACATTAAAACAAAAGAACACAATTATTGATAATCCCATCTCAGGAAGGAGATTATCAATATTGGGGCGAGAAACCCAAGATTAATGGTCAAAGATGCAGCCCATCAGGACCATCACATGAGGAAACTTTGTTGGGTGGTGCTCCCCCACCCAAGACAAGAACCAGACCAAGTTTCTTCTAAATTCCTTTGTTCCTTGGAACATGCCCTTAGTTCACAGAATGGCAGAGACTGTCCATTTTACCTAAATATGCACCAAAACGATGCTTAAAAGGACATATGAATGAACATCAGACCATTGCATAACTCCCTGCTATGTATGCCACCCACACATTTGTCTATTATGTTCTAATCACTCGTTGTGTATGTCCTTTTTAATAACTATTGAATAGCTTAAGGGTTTATATTCATGTTTGGTATGTATGAGTTTGAAAATTCATGCTTTGAATGTTTCCACCAATCAATTCATTGTCAAATGTGTTGTATTCATGTTATAGGAATCATGGCCAAATTATACTCTGCAAGAGCGGGAAAATTCTGACCATGTGACTGATAAGATAACATGCTGATTTATGTTTTGGGAGGAGAAACATAGCAATATCCTGAGTTAAGACAACATCTAATTGGTCAAGACACCATTTTGGGATGTGTCCAAAGCTGAGTTTAAAACCACAGGACACCATCAAATTTGGCTTTTAGCTATTTCCATCGCTCCTAGCCATGCTTTTAGCTTTTAGCTTTAGCTTTTAGCTATTGGTTTAACCATTGCTTTTAGTCAGGCTCTTAGCTTGTGCTTTTTAGTTTGTGCTTCGTGCCATCTCTTTTAGCCATGCTTTTTGCCATAATTTGCCGCTGCTTTTTGCGTTCTTTGAACGCTTCCTGGCTTGCACGCCAGCCACTCCTCTAACGAAAACATGAGGAGACCGTCACATTTCTTTCTTTTACTTTAATCTTTTCTTTCCGTTGAGAGTTTCGTGTTCTAAGTTAAGTTTTGCCGCTAAGCCGTGTCTCAGACTTCGTGCCTGCCTCAAAACTTCAACCAGCGTACACGACTCCATCATCCAGCCAACGCCCAAGACATCACCTCCAACGACCACGGACTTCCAACCAATCAGCAACCTTGGGGAACCCCTTTCTGCAACGACGTCATCAAAGGAAACCCCTTAACACAAAGGCAACGCAAGTACAACCTCCAGATTCTAGCTGAACTGGTGCATTAATATAGCGTTTAATAACCTCACTAAGAAACTCAACGCGAGGGTTAATTAAATGATTGATGGTTGTTCAGGTCTAAGCAATTGCATATACGTATGCTATAAACTTGGGATTTCACATTTTCACTCTTCTAAACTCATTCTTTCCTCATCTCTCTCTCTTTCTGCAACTTGTATGAATGTGTGAATGCGCGTCTATGTGTTAGATTAGTTTATATGTCTTAGGTTTTTCCAATAAATTCCTATTCATATTGAAAAGAGAAGTATCTTGTGTTTTGTGCTTATAAATTAATGTCTTAAACTGCCGACCTTGTTACCGTGCTAAGAGATAGTGTTTTCACTATATTTTGGATATTAGTATCCAGTACAGTGTTGATGTTATACGGCTCGCTCAATGAATCACTGACCGATTCATTGATCCGCTGTATACGGAGATTCTGTTCAATCTTAAATGATTCCCTTTGAGCAAAATTGACTTCTGTAGATCCCCTACACTGGAATGGAATTGGAATTGGAATTGCATGCAGCTGACAGGAAATGGAATTGGAATTGAATTGGAATGTCAGGAAACAGAATTGAAATCAAATAAATTCCACTAAATTCCACTTGAGTTTGACTTGATTTGCTTAATAGTTTATAGTACATTAAATATTGTAAATCACATAAACAACAAACATATAAAAGAAATTCAAAGTACTGTATGTTTAGTATGTTAAGCATGATCATTTCACAAATTCTAGTCATATTTAAAGAGGTAAAATATTAAATATGATTCTTTTTTTGCATGTGTCACTCTGCGTGTCCCTAACAAGATTTTCCTAAACTACATTTCACAAAATTCCATGCAAGGTGAAGGTTCATAACCTGGGAGTATAAATGTAAACCAGTGAGGGCCCATTTTGAGGGTGTAAGTTTGGAGATTTTCCTGTTAGTCTGAGTGAATTTTATTTGGATAGCTTTTTGTGTATGATCTTGGACTGTTTTGACCATCTGATTTGTGTATGAACCCTGGACTGCAAAATTAACACATAGATTTGGATTAACCTATTAAACTGACAATGGCTGAGAAATCTGGAATGTCTGGGAAGACCAGTATAATGGATCATTTTGGTGAACCGACTCGTACAACTTTAGGTAACCATAAAGCAATCTGCAATCATTGTGGTATACCTGTTCATGGATCCATCCAAGCTACATCAAATTTTAAACGTTATCTACAGGTGAGTACTGTTTGTGGAACAGGTACTTTAAAAACACTTACATATGAACAACATTTCCACAAAAGAATCACACAGATATAATTTTATCCTTAGATAATACATATGAACATTTGGTTATTTACCAATGTTGTTACATCCGCGCCAGGCTCCACCCTCACTACAACACAACGCTCACAATCACCCGAGTTCTGATCACCAGCACCTGACAGCTATCATCTCATCAATCAAGCACCACATAAAAGCACACACCACTCTGCACTCACTGTCCAAGCTCGACTATTCGAAGTGGACTCGCTATTCTCAGCATATTACCTGTGATACTTACCGATCGATCGCCTTCCTCGTGTCGTCCTGTGAGTTGTGGTGTGTGGTTGTGGTGTTCGTCATTGGCTTCGTCTCCATCTGATCATCTGTGTGTACAATGGATATAGGACTGGTTACAGTCTCATTCTACGCTCTCAAACTCTCTCAAGATTGTCTACTTACCTCTTCTTCTCACCCTGTCTGTTGAACTCATTACAATAAACTGTTATTGCGTTTACTTACCATCTGTGTCCCGTCCGCTTCATAACAGAAGCTTGGACCAAAACCGTAATAATGAGTTCATCTGATCCCTTCCAGGAACTTGTGGATTCAGTTCGCCAAGCAATTCTCACCACATCACCATCACCAACGGCACCTAATCCATCACCATCACCAGCACCTTCACCGAATGTCAACAATGCTTCTTCGCCTCTCTCTGTCGTATGTCCCATGGTGCGCACGACGCCCTTCTCTGGTGCGGCGGGAGATTACAAGGGATTTCTTCTCCAGTGCTCCATCACGTTCGCCACATATCCTCATGTGTATCATTCTGATTCCTCAAAAATCGGATATCTGATCTCTTGTCTCACAGGCACAGCACTAAGGTGGGCGGAATCGATCTGGAATCAAGCGGGACCTCCCGTAAGATCGTATACTGCATTGACCCACCATTTCATGGAGGTATTTGGACGAGTAGATCAGGAAACATCTGCTGGTGAGGAATTATACCATTTTCGTCAAGGCACACTCAGTATTCAAGAATATTCTGTGAGATTCCGCACTTTAGCAGCATCCAGTGGCTGGAATGAAAGGGCCTTGCTGACTACATATCGTCAAGGACTCGAACCGAACCTCCGAATGATGTTGGTGCCTCACGATGACTCCATGGGACTCGAACGCTTCATTCAAATGACCATACGTTGCGCTGCCCGCATCTCATCATATTCAAATTCATCTATGAGCACTGGATGCGCATCTCCTAGCCCACCAGCGGACCACAGCCCTCCAGAACAGCCCCCTGAACCCATGCAAGTGGATTCTCGCCGTTTAACTCATCAAGAACGTCAACGACGCTTATCAATGGGTCTATGTCTGTATTGTGGGCAGTCTAGTCATCAGATTCGGGACTGCCCCACACGTCCTGTACGTCCATTGGTGAGTACTATCCTCCCTATGTACGAGAAGTTGAATCCATTCACTTCCAATGTCATTCTTACTGCAAATGATGTCTCCTTCACTGTGGCAGCCCTCATCGACTCCGGGTCCGCGGGGAACTTCATCTCCGGTGCCCTTGCGCAACGCCTTGGTCTTCAAACCACGCCTACCGAAGTAAGATACCATGTTCAATCCGTAACTGGACAGTCACTCTCCAAGAAGGATGTTAAACATCGCGCTGGATCGATTCATCTACAAATAGGGCAATGTCATGAGGAAGAGATCTGGCTGTTGGTTCTGGAGGGCTCCACCATCGACGTGGTCCTAGGGCGTCCGTGGCTGGCGAGGCACAATCCCATCCTATCTTGGGGCTCAGGAGAAATATTGAAGTGGGGCGATACCTGTTGGCCTGAATGTTTCCCAAAGCTTCCACTTCGTCCCACTGTTTCTATCTCCATGTGTTCCACGACTATTGAAAGCCCCGTTGAAAAACAATCTGTTAATATTCCTCCTTGTTATTCTTCATTCCAGGACGTGTTTTGCCCTAAGAGAGCTGCCCGCCTGCCACCACATCGACCATGGGACTGCGCCATAGATCTGCTCCCGGATGCCTCTGTGCCCCAAGGACGAATCTTTCCACTCTCTATTCCCGAAACAAAGGCCATGGAGGAGTACATTCAGGAAGCTTTACAACAAGGATATATCCGTCCTTGAACTTCCCCTGCTGCATCCAGCTTCTTCTTCATAGCAAAAAAGGATGGCGGCCTACGTCCTTGTATAGATTACCGAGCTCTCAATGAAGGTACAGTCAAATTCAAATATCCACTTCCACTAGTCCCCGCTGCCATTGAAAAACTCAGAGGAGCCAAAGTATTCACCAAACTTGATCTACGAAGTGCGTATAATTTGAGCCGTATACGCAAAGGGGACGAGTGGAAAACTGCTTTTATCACCACTACTGGTCATTATGAATACAGGGTGATGCCGTATGGGCTCGTTAACGCACCGTCTGTGTTCCAGAACTTTATGCATGAGATATTCCGAGATTACCTTCACCAGTTCATGATCATCTACATAGATGACCTCCTGATTTACTCCACTAACCTATCTGAGCATCACCAACAGGTCACTAAAGTACTCCAACGTCTCTGAGAGCATAATCTGTACCTGAAAGCCGAGAAATGCACTTTTCATCAATCCTCTGTACAGTTTCTGGGATACCACATCGATCACACTGGCGTCAAGATGGATGAGAGTAAGGTCGAAGCCATCGTCAACTGGCCAACTCCCACTACAGTTAAGACACTCCAGAAATTCCTGGGGTTTTCAAATTTCTATCGACGTTTCAATAATAATTACAGTACCATAGCCAGTCCATTAACCTCTATGCTGAAAGGTAAGCCCAAAACTCTGACCTGGACACCCGAAGCAATTCAAGCTTTTCAACAGCTCAAACAATCCTTTATATCAGCCCCCATTCTCGCCCATCCGGATCCACAACTCCCTTTCGTTGTCGAAGTAGATGCTTCTACCACGGGGGTAGGAGCTGTACTTTCACAACAGCAGCAGCAGGGGAAGTCAACCGAACTCCATCCATGTGCCTACTACTCTAAGAAGCTCAGTCCGGCGGAGCGTAACTATGACATCGGGAACAGAGAACTGTTGGCCATCAAGCTGGCACTGGAGGAATGGCGTCACTGGCTGGAGGGGTCCATACATCTATTTCAGGTATTAACAGATCATAAAAACCTACAGTATTTACGTGATGCCAAACGTCTAACCCCTCGACAAGCCCGTTGGGCACTGTTCTTCACTAGATTCCAGTTTTCCATTTCCTACAGACCCGGAGCCAAGAATGTCAGGGCCGATGCACTGTCACGCATTCATTCCACGGAAGAGACACAAGAACCCATTGAACCCATTCTGTCGGATAAAATCTTTGTGAATCCCATCCAATGGACGACCCTTCCAGTCGCCTCAGATCCAGCCCCTGAAGCTCCGCCGGACTGTCCTCCGCACCGGAGGTTTGTTCCACCTGACGAACGCATACCATTAATCCACTCCTCTCATACCTCACTGGGCACAGGGCATCCTGGGACCAACAGAACCCTCTCACTCCTGCAAGATCGGTTTTGGTGGCCTAGGATAGAACAGGACGTGCAGAGGTACGTGAGAGGGTGTCGGGAATGTGCAATGTCAAAGTCACCTCGTCATCTTCCCTCAGGAAAACTGGTACCACTTCCCGTGCCTAACCGCCCCTGGTCACACCTAGGGGTCGATTTCATAACGGATCTCCCTCCATCAGGATTAATACCTGCATCCTGGTCATAGTGGATAGATTTTCTAAGTTCTGTCGATTAATTCCACTCCAAGGTCTACCTACAGCATGGAACACAGCAAAACTTCTGTTTGATCATGTATTCCGTTCATATGGTTTACCTGAAGATATTGTTTCAGATAGAGGACCACAATTTATCTCCAGAGTGTGGAAAGCTTTCTTCCGTCTCCTAGGTGTGACCGTCAGCCTCTCCTCAGGCTACCACCCACAGACCAATGGACAAACGGAACGGAAGATCCAAGAGGTGGGGCGGTTCCTCTGTACCTTCTGCACAAGCCACCAAGACACCTGGAACCAGTTCCTGGGCTGGGCCGAGTATGCACAGAACTCCCTTCGTCAAGCCACCACCGGACTCACTCCATTCCAGTGCATACTCAGATTCCAGCCCCCACTCTTCCCTTGGACAGGAGAACCCTCGGACGTTCCGTCGGTAGATCACTGGTTCCGGGAGAGTGAGAGGGTCTGGGACGAAGCACACCAACATCTCCAAAGGGCAGTGCGTAGGCAGGTAGCCACAGCTGATCGTCGCCGTTCCGATGCTCCTACCTTTCAAGTCGGACAAAAGGTATGGTTATCTACAAGAGACATTCGTCTACGCCTGCCCTGTAAGAAGCTGAGTCCCAGGTTTGTTGGTCCCTTCACCATCACGGAGCAGATCAACCCAGTCGCGTACCGTTTACAACTACCTGCACACTACAGAATCCACCCTACATTCCATGTGTCACTGTTGAAACCTCACTATGACTCTCTTTTTCCCACAGAGCCTGGCCGTGAAGAACCCCCTCCTCCAATGATCACTGAAGAAGGAACCATATACACGGTCAAAGAAATCCTGAATTCCCGGCGTCGAGGTGGTAGGCTACAATATTTCGTGGACTGGGAAGGTTACGGTCCAGAAGAAAGGTCCTGGGTGTTTTGTGAGGATATCTTAGACCCAACGCTGTTGACAGATTTTCATCAGAATCACCCAGATCGTCCAGCACCTCGGAACAGAGGTAGACCACCACGGCGTCGGAGGGGCCCGGCCTCGGGAGAGGGCCCGGGAGGGGGCCCTGGAGGAGGGGGTAATGTTACATCCGCGCTAGGCTCCACCCTCACTACAACACAACGCTCACAATCACCCGAGTTCTGATCACCAGCACCTGACAGCTATCATCTCATCAATCAAGCACCACATAAAAGCACACACCACTCTGCACTCACTGTCCAAGCTCGACTATTCGAAGTGGACTCGCTATTCTCAGCATATTACCTGTGATACTTACCTGTTTGAACTTACCTGTGATCTCCTTGTCGGTTCCTCGTTCTCCTCCAGATTCCCATCGATCGCCTTCCTCGTGTCGTCCTGTGAGTTGTGGTGTGTGGTTGTGGTGTTCGTCATTGGCTTCGTCTCCATCTGATCATCTGTGTGTACAACGGATATAGGACTGGTTACAATCTCATTCTACGCTCTCAAACTCTCTCAAGATTGTCTACTTACCTCTTCTTCTCACCCTGTCTGTTGAACTCATTACAATAAACTGTTATTTATTGTTACTTTTTTTATTGTTATAAACTGTTACTTACCATCTGTGTCCCGTCCGCTTCATAACAAATGTAGAGCAAAAATAATTTTGTTTATGTTGTTGCATGCATAAAATTGTGCATGGGACACAAATATTTAATACAATCAATATCACTTAATATGTCTGGCACTTGTACTACACTTTCTTTACCTTCTCAGGCATCAATGCTCATTCCAAAAATTGAGCCTTTCCAGGTACCATCATTTAGTTAAATTAAATAACTGATTGTGGTCACAATATGTCTCGTGCTGTATGTAGTTTTTGGAGACACATGAACATTGGAGTCAATCACAGTTGACCTAATGGTGTTTTGTTTATTTGTTTTATTTTTATAGAGGAATCATCCTGAGATTCTTACTGACACAGCTACACTCACCAACAAAAGCTCAATTCAGTCTGGACAGAATTACTTGCTTGACCTCACTACAAAATTGCCAGCCACCAACTGTCATCAGTTGGAGCTTACAGACAGCATTGTAGACTACATTGTTAATGGGATGCGTCCTTTGTCAACTGTTGAAGACAAAGACTTTTGCAAGATTCTCCATTTGGCTGAACCTCGTTTTACAATGCCAAGTCGCAAGCACCTGAGTCAAAAGCTTATTCCACAACGTGCAGATGACATTAAAAGACAGCTAAATGTACTAATGAAAAAGGTTCAACACATATGTGTGACTGTTGATATCTGGTCTAGTAGGGACATGCGATCATTTTTGGGTATAACTGGTCATTTCATTTTAAACTTCGAGCTTCATACAGTCATGCTCTCTTGCGAGAGGTTCAAGGGAAAGCATACAGCAGAAAACATTTTTCAGAAATATGAGAATACAATTGCCACATACGGTATTTCTAACAAAGTCTCTGTCATTGTAACCGACAATGCTGCAAACATGGTGAAGGCATTTTGTCTCTTCCCACCAGTGGAGACTCATGAACGTGACACAGATGATGATGATGGGTATGGAGCTGAACTTCAAGAGATCAGTATACTGATGAACTGGATTATTTACCACCAGAGAGGAGCCCATGCTTTATCCATACTGTCCAGCCTGTGGTCCGCGATGCCCTAGAACAAGCAGGTCCTTTTAAAATTGTGATGGCAAAAGTGCAGAGGCTCATAAGTTTTTGCCACAAAACAACAAGAGCAGCAGAAATTCTTGAATGTCATGTAAAGCTCCCAGCTGCAAATGCAACAAGATGGAATAGCCAGCTGAAAATGATGAGGGCATTTCTTATGTTACCTTCACATGTTTTGTCAGAGCTGCAAGCCCCTGTTCAGTTTACAGTTAATGAAATGAAGCTAATCAAAGAACTTTGTGAAACTCTGGAACCATTTGAGGAAGCAACTGATAAATGTCAGGCTGATAAAGTTATAACTGCAAGTTATGTTATTCCATGTGTTCGGGGTCTTCGTCATGCTGCAGAATCAATGAAACCAAATAAAATGAGCACAATTATAAAATCCTCTGTTGAGAAACGTCTGTCTCATTTTGAAGATATGGAGTGGTTTCAGTTGGCTGCAACCCTTGACCCAAGGTTTAAACTTGACTGGTGCATAGGTGAAGAAAGACAAACCATTAAAGACATTCTAACAAAGAAGGTAATTTCACTCTCTGCACCTTCAGTTCCAACTTCAAAGGACTGCTCTTCTCCACCAAAAGAGGTCAAAACTTTTTGCATTTATGGACACCCAAGTTCCTTCTACATCTACACAGTTACCAGCATCAGAGGAGGTACCAAGTTACCTAAGCCTACCATGTCACAATGAGGAGTCTGATCCTCTCCTGTACTGGAAGGACAACCAGAGTTGTTTCCCCTTTTTGGCTCAAATTGCATGCCAATATCTTGCTGTGCCTGCTTCATCTGCTCCTGTAGAACGCGTTTTTAGTATTGCTGGTAAGATATTTAGGCCTGAGAGATGCAATCTTAGCGATGCCAAATTTCAGGAAATGATAATTCGATGCAATAAAAAGTGAATTAAATACATGAATGAACATGACTCTTTTTTTTTTTTTTTGTGAGTTGAGACATATATTATGTGGTAATCATATATTAAATGTATAGTACATCCAGAAACTTATCACCACTGTCATTCAATTATTAATTCATAATGTACAGTTCTCATTTTTATTTACTTGCATTTGATAAATAGAGTTGCTATTTCATACATTACTTGGTATTTGTAAAGCATCATAAATAAAGTTCAAATGTATGTCTCTAAATGCAATCACAAATAAATGCACAGAAACAGCAATAAACGGAATTCAGTGGAATTTCCCTGAATTGAATTCCACTTCCTGTAATTCCAATTCAATTCCAACTCTGTTTCCTGTAATTGTTGTTGAATTCCAATTCCAATTCCATTTCCTTCTTTGAATTGGAATTGTTGAGTTCATTCCTGAATTGACCCCAACCCTGATACATATACATTATATTAATAAACTGTATATCAAATTTGATCTTTGACCCTATTGACAAAAATAGCAAAACAAATAGTAAGAATAAAAGAAAATACTAGGACAGTTCAGCTGCATAAATTATGTCGCATTGCATGCTAGGAGTTACAGATGAGTTTTGATTGGTTCTCCCAGAATGCACTGCAACATGAAGCTTTATGTTGATTGTCACCATTGTTGAGATTCATATGTTGATTCTTGAAGTATGTTTGATAAAGAAAATTGAAGCTTTTAGTGAAGAAAACTTTCAAAGGTATTTCATATTAATCTTAAAACTGTTGGATCAAGCTTTGTGTTTCTTGTGATCAACAACAAAATAAATTATTGAAACAATAACTTATTCAAACCAATTATATGTTGATTATGCCTTTATTGAAACAACACACTTGTAGCCAAAACAAACATTTCTAAACAAACACAAACTTATGGTGACTGAAGATTTTTTTTTAAGTTTTTAATATCAAGGGTCAGTAGCCCAACTAAAGCAAACACTGACCTCGATAATAGTAAAGTCAAACACAACTAAACATCAGCATCTAAAGTCAATCTGGTTAGTAATGCGTGGAGCTGGTGATGTTGTTTGTGAGTTATTTAATCTTCCTCTGTCAAGATCTTGAAAGATGTAATGTCTTTTATCTTGTGTTGATTTCATCTAAGGCTGCGGCTGAAGTAAGTTGTAGTTCTTGTATTTTTGCTCATCTTGTCTTTTTTTTTCTGATGTTTTTCTCTTTCTTTTAATTGTTCTGCTTGTTAACAGCAGGTGTTCATCACTAATGTTCAATCATCCCAATTAACTAATGTCAGTGTTACTTTTTTACCACTCT
This sequence comes from Labeo rohita, assembly GCF_022985175.1. Lineage (NCBI taxonomy): Eukaryota > Metazoa > Chordata > Actinopteri > Cypriniformes > Cyprinidae > Labeo > Labeo rohita. Next base: position 85,763 of record NW_026127791.1, on the reverse strand, counting down.
GAGTGTGGATTATATAAACAGTGTTAACGTAACACTGAGGTTTTTGCTGTGTATTATTACTTTGTTACTGTCATCAATCTGATCCTGAACGCCAGTCCGCTCGCCACCAGAGGTCACCTTGCCATTTCACATTACACAAACTGTTGCACCACAACCTGGACTACATTTCCCATCATTCATTGTGCTGATGACACACAGCTGTAACCAATCAATCACACTATATAAGCCTTGTACTTCCTCTTCCTAGTGGCCGAGTATTGTATTGTGTTTAGCACTTGTTCTTCCTTAGTCTAGTTCAGTCGTGTTTCTAGTTAGTTTATCCTTGTCTTGTTTTCTCGCCTGGTTATATCATTTTGTGGTTATATCTGCCTTTAGCCTGTCCTGGACCTTCTCGCCTGTCATGGATTTAACCCTTTGCCTTGTCGTTTTGGACTCTGTTCACCCCTCAAATGAACTTTAGCCTGTTTGGAATACCCGTTTGCCTTGTCCCTTGGATTACGTTTGCTGCTGATCGACCTCGCCTGCCTTATGGATTACTCTTGCGTCTTGCCCTCTGTATACCTGTTTGCCGTTGTTCGACCCAGACTGTATATGACCATGTCTAAGTTTATAAATAAAATCCTGCATTTGGATCCACCTGCTTCTCGTCTCCCTTGCTCTGTTACAGTTACATTACACCACTGCTTAATTGACATCCCTTGTCTTGGTGTATGAATTTTAAATGATGCATTTGTATGTATTTTATGTGTTCACAGGTTTAGGCATGGGCTCATAGTTGGGGTTTGGTTTGTTTTGTTTGAGCTCACATTATCCAGTGTGACAAATCACTAGTTTCTATTAATACCAAAGGTCTATCAAAGTATTGTTTCATTTTCCTTGTTCATACAAGAATATTTTTCTCATAATGGAAAACTGATACTGTTCAGTTTGATAGTGAATCATGACGACATTTGTCAAAAACTTGCACGTTAGTCAGTTTAACATTTTCTGAGCACATTATGAAGATTATCAATGTAATCAGATTTTTTCTCTCTAACACATGAGGCATTTGTCTGTTGGATCTGACTGTAGGTATCAGGAAGTCTTGAGGCTTTAACACAGTCTGTGTCTTTCACCGTCTGTCATTTTTTGTCAGTATGGAGCTCAGTCAACTTCCTCTTGTGCTCTGTGAGTATTATTTTCTCTTCTTTTAATTATGAATAGGATCAAGTGATTTAGTGGGATGGGTACTGAAGCCTGGTATTAAATCGGCCCTGGTGCTAAAATATTAAATATGGGAGTATCGATAAGTTCTGACGTTAACGGTTCAGCTATCGGTACTGGAGAGTGTAACACATACGTTTATTATTGCTATATATACATTATGTTGCCAATTCTATCTGTCCAGAGTCACCAGCTGTTTTTATATGCAGTAATATTAGGACATTTGTCTATGATGCATTTTTGCTATTCGCAATTCAGAGGTCAAGTCATGTTGAACTGTGATGATAGAGGACAGAACTAAACAATCAAATGTCTGCTGACACTTTAGGCCTGTGGCTGTGATATTAAGCAAATTTTATTGTTGATTTCAATGTTAGCTTCAAAGGATCATAAAAAAAGAAGACATGAGAAAACTATTCTTGCAACTTCTTTACCTTCACATCGGTGCGCATTCTTCCTCCGTAAAAACCCAAACTTAACGTCAGAATCAGCACAATCTGTGATTGTTGTAAAATGCAATCTTTACTGTTGATAAATTGCAGGACATGTTTGATAAAACGTTAAAAGCACAATAATATATATAAGAGACTGTTTCTCCGGCTGAACTGTGAGTGCGCGCTCTAAAACAGACAAGCAAATTACACTTTTCAAGTGTGTGTCCAAATGGTCAAACACACACACACAAATATTTCAAAGTGGCCTGGTTTGAAGAGTATTCACTTAAACACAGTTTATGTCTTGAACGTGAACAGCTGTGAGAAAATCCGATGTGTGAACACGATCTCATGAAAGTGTGTGTCAATACCACAAGTTTCTGTTTCTATTTGGCGCTCTGTTTAAATGTTTTTACTTTACTTTGTGTGCATATGATACAGATTGGTTAGGATTAGGAGTGTGGGGTAGGTGTGTATTGTATGTAGGGGTGCACGGGGCACAAACTAACGTGGGGTTAATTTTAACACATGGTTTAAATATTTCCACACACACTAGCATAACCTAATTTTCGGTATTTACTAGTTGCCATAGCAACACTATACAGAGAAAAAAAGTGCACCAAAATTCAAAAGGCTTTGATGATATCGCTGAATATTTATTTTACCAGAAAACCAGAACCAGACTTCCAGTTATATTTATAATTGATTTTAAAGTACTTTTACTCATTTATAAATCACTCAATGGCCTAGGACCTTAATACATTGCAGATATGCTCACTGAATATAAACCTAACAGACCACTCAGATCATTAGGATCGAGTCAGTTAGAAATACCAAGGCTTCACACAAAACAAGGGGAATCTGCTTTTAGCTATTATGCTGCCCGCAGTTGGAATCAGCTTCCAGAAGAGATCAAGTGTGCTAAAACATTAGCTACATTTAAATGTAGACTCAAAACTCATCTGTTTAACTGTGCATTTACTGAATGAGCACTGTGCTACGTCCGAACTGATTGCACTATGTATAATCCTTTTCTGTTTTTAACTTGTCTTAAATTTATTTTAAATCAATTTTTAAATCATTTTAATTTTATTTTTTTAATTTTAAACCTTTTTTTTATTTTTTGTTTTTATTGTTGTGATTATTGTTTTTATGATTATTCTACTTCCTTTTATGTAAAGCACTTTGAATTACCTTTGTGTATGAAATGTGTTATATAAATAAACTTGCCTTGTCTTACCATAGTAAAAGTAAATTTTTGGCTGAAGTAAACTTCTCAGTTTTTAGTATTAATTTAAAATGAGACAAATCTGCTATTATTTTAATCACCAATCAGTTTAGATTCAGTTTATTCATACTTGACAAGCCAGCAGAAGACACTAACCACTTTTATATTCCAGTCTTTTATATTCCATGCTATTCTATGACATTAGCCATGTAATTTTCACTATTCACTTTTATATATTTTAAAAAGAAACCACAAGAAAAAGGTGAATAAAGACAATCGATGTTTAATGTTGAGAAGTTATTATTTTAAGAAATGTAAAGCATTTTGGCTCATTTGTGTCTCGTGTTCTTTGAGAGCTGTGTTTGGAGGGAGGGGAGTGGGTAACACTTTATTTTGATAGTCCACTTTAGACATTCTACTAACAGTAAGTAAATTTGCAACTGCATGTCAACTAGTCATTAGAGTATTAGTAGACTGTCTGCTTAATAACTTCTAACACTCTTCTAAACTTTGCAAGTATATGTCAACTTATTCTACTAACCCTAAACCCTAAACCTAACCTAACAGTCTGCTCTGAGAGTTAGTGGACATGTCGTTGCAAAGTTACTTATAGTTAGTAGAATGTCTAAAGTGGACTATCAAAATAAAGTGTAACCGGGCAGTTTTTTTTTTTTTTTTTTTTTTTTCTAAATGTGTTGCATCTATTTGCGCACATTGTTTTGAACTATACTGTATAGCTGTGTTTTGCAATCAGGGCCGTCCCACACATGGTTTCGATGTGTTCATACATGAACCTCAAAAATTAGATTTTTTTTTATTTGAAAAAGTTAATCATTTTATTTTATTGACAAAATATTTTAGTTTGTCATGTGTATTTTTTTTTTTCATTGGATCAAATAACATGTTAAGTTGTCATATGGTCATGTTATAATGTGCCCCTCACATGTTACAATGTACCCTACCTACGGGGCATTTTGTCACTTTTTACTTCCTTTCTTTTGAGGTAAATAACAAAAAAACATATACACTATAATTATGAAACAAAGTGACATATTTGTAAAAAACAAGTGTGAAATTAACATGGATAAAAAATTATCCTCTGAACACCACATGGATTTACACAAACTGAGAAATTCAAAAAGTGTTAGGTTGTGCCCTGCACTCCCCAACGCCAAACACATGCATATGAGATGCACCCCAAAATCAATTTCTCTGTGTTAAAAAAAACCCCTGCACACTGGTACATTTACAAATTGATGTTTTATATTAATTTCATTAAATTATATTTATTTTACATAATATGAAGCAATGTTAATTAAGCTGATAATTTGTTTAGTTTATATATTGCCTATATAAACCTAAAACAAAAAGTACCGATAAGAATACCGTTGAAGTACTAAATCGATAAGCAGGACCAATAAGCAGTATCGATAATAGTAAATAATAATATTAAAACATTAATATCTCAGACTTTCAAATCCAGACCAACAGTAGTTCATGATATATGAAAAATGAGCTTGAGTGAGCAGGTGTGTAGTTAGTGCTGTTTGTGAAAGAGAAATGTACTCTATTGTGTTCAGTCAATCCTTTTGTGTGTGTGTGTGTGTGTGTGTGCTTTATAATTGTGTTTGTTGAATCAGTTCTACAGGTTTGTTTTCTACAGATGCTTTAATTAGATATACAGTTTGTAACTGAATATCTAGTGCACAGTTTGTATGAGTTTCTGCTTGCAATCAGACTGTCAAGTTCCCTAAACAGGTCTCTCTGCTATGATGTTGAAATTGCTAAAATATCAAACAGATGTTGCAGTGTTCATCTGGACACATATGCAGTCCTCCACACAATGGGCCTCATTCATGAAACACGAGCAGAATGATTTTTTTTTTTTTAATCGCACATTATTGCATATTTATTGTTATATGGCCTATTAGTATTTTTTGCATTTATGCAACATACTGGAGCCAAACCTGAGAAAGTAGACCAGAATATTCCACTGCGTTCCTGGACACACAATTTGCGTAGCTGTAATTCATAGGTGGAGATTATGATAATTGTGAATGAGAGTGCAGGAGTGTCATATTTATACATGATTGTAATTCATTAACATACACGTTTACGAACAAATCGGACGTTTACGAAGCGTGTGTGAATCCGGAGGAGAGTTTTCAGGAAGGTTTGTTTTAGTCACAAATTGCTCAGAATTTACTCATATATTTACGCAAGTTTCATGAATGAGGCCCATTATCTTAATATGACTTATATTTATTATTTTCACAGTTTTCAGACCCTTGAAAGTCTAGACAAGTTGGATGAAAAGGTCTAGACAAATTAGCCAAAAAATATGACTTGACTTACGAGAAACTTACTAGTTGTGAAGCTGAGAAACATTTAAAAGTAAAATTATGGTGTTTTGCAAGCAAAGTAAAAAGAATATACTTTCATATGGCAAATATAATATACACAATATCACAGGGCCGGCCCTGGCCAATTTGCTGCCCTACGAAAGATTTTACCTGGTGCCCCTTACTGTACCTCACAGCCCAGTCCACCAATAATCATTTTGTTCAAACATTCACATAGAAACTGCATAGCTACATGATGAAGAAAAAAAAAAAAAAAAAAAGCTGATGATAGTGAAATGCTAACACTTACAATAAGGTATGTATTAAATAACTTGAACTAACAATGAACAATACATTGGTAACAGTATTTATTGTTTTTGTTAATGTTATGGAAAATTAACCTAATTTTAAATGGTTTCCAGTTAAACTATAAAAATGTAGGTGCTGCCTAAGTCACATTATAAATTAAAAACAAACAGCAAGAATAATTACATCTGGTATTCATGAACAACACTAATGCAGTTTTGTTTGAACACTTTTCTAGCATACAGTAATGTTACTGTTTAATCTTCAAAATAAAAGTGTGTTCAATTTCCAGTAGGTGGCAGCAATGTTCTACTAAACTACAGCCTTTTCTAACATTATCACCAGGAATTAAACTGAGAAACACACATCTTTAAATTAAATTGTACATAAAATTGTGCTATTTTTAATAAGCCCAGTAATATACAAACAAATAAAAATATCATAAATACCCAAATACTACACAACTATAACAAAAATCTTGAATCTCTGAAACTCCAGACATTGTTATTATACTATTTTAAACTTTTAGACCAAGACAACATTACATTTGCATTTAGACATTTAGCAGACGCTTTTATCCAAAGCGACTTACAAAAGAGGACAATGAAAGCAAAGTCAACAAAAGAGCAATAACATGTAAGTGCTATGACAAGACTCAGTTAGTCTAACGCAGTACATGTAGCAAATGTTTTTTTTTTGTTTTTTTTTTTTTTTTATTATATTATAAATAAAAAGAAAATGGATAGAATAGAAAAATAACAAATGCAAGCTAGTGTTAGAGGCCTTACAAAATAAACAGAGAAGCTAGTGTCATTTTATTATTATTATTATTATTATTATTATGTTAAGAAAACAAGCAGTAAGTAAATGAATAGTATTTTTTAAAGAATAGAATAGAGAGTGCTGGAGTTTGAGGGTCAAATAAAGATGGAAGAGATGTGTTTTTAGCCGATTCTTTAAGATGACTAAGGACTCAATAAACAAACATAACAAACATAAACAAAGTTTGTTCATAAACTTTTTACCTCATCTAGTTGATTTATATGATCATTTATTACATCACATTTACCTTAGTCTTTGTCCTGTTTTCTTCTTCTCTCTCTCTCTTTTTTTTTTCTTCTCTGGTCACCAGAGGGCTTCAGTCTTTTGATATAGTGGTAATTTATTAGTGAACATGTATCAGTAGATGACAGATGTATGTGTAAGTGCGGCTGTGAGGAGAAAGACTGATCATCCTCTGAACCAGGGTGAGTCGTGAGAGCTGAAAGCAATATATGTTTTTGTGGGACAGTCACTTTTTTGTATGCTAATATTTTAAATTCATAGTATTGAAAAAAAAAAAAAAAAAAATAAAATAAATAAAAAAAAAAATTGGTGCCCATCAGGGATCGGCGGTGCCCCTAGCATTTGCCTATTCCACCTATGCCACGGGCCGTCACTGCAATATCAGCTCAATGCTCACATTTTCTTTTTGTGTTTTTAGTGCTGATTTCAATCATTCACTCTGGACAAACTGGAGGTGAGTGAATTTCATCACATATTTACATATGAGTGATTTTACACTGTTACAAACTAGCTGTGAAAAGAGTGTTATGATTTTTATTTTGAATACATCTTTTTAACAAGTAATTTGTGTGTTGTGACTGTGTTGTAAAGAAATTACAGTGAACCAATAGCAGTGTCAATATACAGCACATATATTTCCTCACATAATGAACTGCTCTGAGAATTTAGTGAAAATGTTTCATAAAATATTAAATAAGTGACTATAACAGCTATAGATCAACACTTCAGTCTAACCTGATACAGCATGTGTGTTTTGCAAAAAACTGTTTATACAAATAAAAACAGACCATTTTATTATTATTATTATTATTATTATTTCATTATATTAATTGTGAATTGTTCATTGTACAGACAAATCCAAAGTGATCATTAAACCTGCTCAACATGTTTTCAGAGGAGACACAGTCACTCTCAGATGTGAATGTAGTGGAGTCTATAGCAACAGCTACAGCTGGTATAAAGACGGTTCATACATTTTTAATCGACAGGAACACACATTCAGTTCTGTTACTGAGTCTGACGCAGGTAAATACACCTGTAATGGAGGAACACGCTTCCAAATGAGTGATGCAGTTAAATTAACAGTATCAGGTGAGTTTGATCATCTCTTTATACACACAAACATGTTATTAATGAGTGAATAATAGTGATGTCACAATACTCAATATAATATTGAACCGTTCGGTTCGACCTCCACGGTTCAATACGCGCTTGTGAATTGCGGTTTTTCGGTTTTGCATTTAAATAACTTCTTTATTTTATTTCTGTCGGAATTTGCTGTTTGTGTGCCCGTGATTTCACGTGCTGAAATGAGGAAACACTTCCCGCTTATATTTGAAAAATCAACACACGCAGAGCATCTTCAGTTCTAATGACATTTTAAGTCTTTCTAAACCTGTTGTCCAAAAGTTATAAAAAAACATTATAACTTGTTTTTAATTCACAACATCAGTCAGTGTTTGAAATAACTTCCTTGTGTGATCTGATGTGGATTCTCATCACAGAATGAGACAGACAATAAATTATATTCTCATATTCAATGTATGTCGATTAGCAATGGCTTATGAAAACACCTGAGATGGCTTGAAGAACACAGATAAACCATATATTATTGTAGACGGGTGTTTATTGTCCTTACATTTCATCATTCAAAACGTTTAACGTTATATCTTGTTTTTATTCAGTTACAGCAATAGCGATGCTTTTTTCCGTATTAGAGAAGCTGGAACAGAATGTAATCAGTGATTCTTCTTTGACGCATATGTGTTTTCTTTTTTGCACGAGGGCGCCCTCTGGCGTCCAGTATGAATGAAACCCATTAGATTTTACGTAAAAATCGAAAAAATAATGCCTCTCTCAAAAGAAAAATTAAAGCAGACATATACTAAACCACGCTTTTTCTAGTGTACAGAGGTTTACGGGAGTATTTTGTTAATTTGTTCCAAAAAAAAAAAAAAAAAAACCCACACTGAAGTGGCAAGATATCAAAACCGAACCAAAACGAAAACCGAGGTACGTATTGAACCGTGGACTAACTGTATTGTTGCATCCCTAGTGAATAATAATATATTAATATATAATAACATATTAATCTTGAGCAAAAACTCATGAAATGTATGAGAAATAATTGACAACAGGCTTTATTTTCTAAGAATTCAATGGACTGAAGTCAATTATTTCGCTTTAAGACATTGATCAGAAGATACATTTCAAGGCATTTGTCCATTTTTTTTTGTCCTTAAAATGCTATTGTAAGTAGGATTAATTTCTTACACATCTCATCCAGCTCCTCCGTTGCTAATTGCAAAACATCATTTTAGACCTAGAAACGACGCTTGAGCTGTTGATAGCAGATTGTGATTAATAACATTAATCGTGAGAGAGAGAGAGAAAAAATGGACAAAAAACAAAATAAAAAAATAAATCACATGAATCACAAAAGATTTGTAAACAGCAAGTTACCTTCAAAAACAGAGCACAAAGCTCCTTTACTACACCATTTCAATTCAAAAGAAAAAAGATCATCTACAGAATTGTAAAAATTGAAATCAATCAAAACTCCAGCCTTTACAAGGGCCGAGAACAAAACAACAACATTCTGCCCAAGCCTCTGTTCAATTTTGTTTTTTCTACTTGTGTAGACAGCTAATTTAACTTGACCCAGGATAAAATTCAATAATTGGCAATCATAACTCCTTTTCTTCACATATTTAATACCCAAGACAAAAGTTTCTATAGAAAATGTTTCATTAAAACACCCAAAAAGACTTCTTAATATCATAAATAAAGGATTTAACCTAGAACACTCCATGAAAGCATGAAAAATCGTTTCCCTTTTAAAACAAAAAGGACAATCAGAACGCACCTCAGGGTTTAAAACAGAAACAAAAGCATTGACCACAATTGCACCATGAAGAACTCTCCACTGAATATCTCCTACTCTTTTTACTAACGGTGGTTTATACAGAACTCTCCATTCAGGTTTGACATCATCATTTAATTCAAGAAATGCCATGGTGTATCTATTTTGTTATTTAAACACTTCTTATTAAAAACCAGGACACAAGCTTTATACAAAATTTTTCCAGATACTGAAAAAAAATCCAAACACAAAGATTTACCAGTTTTTAAAAAAACATCCCATACAATCATCTAGTTTTGGGAGTAAAAAAAAATACTTGGAAAAGAGTCTTTAGCATTAGAAGCATTTGCCCCTGTACAAAAATCTATTAAAGATTGTCTCTCTTCTGTCGATAGAGCAGATCGCCACTTTGTCAGGAACTGAGCAACCTTACGGGTAGAAAACAATCCAAGATGGGACACTGCTTGCTCAGAGTTTATAAGGTTAGGCCCAGCCACCTTCAGCAAGTGACTTAAAGTGGTGATCTTAGAACTGCAAAGCAGATTACTTAATCCAGGAAAAGCGTCACCAGCAGAGACGTCTAGACGGGCTCCGTGTATTATGGGTTCATTTAACAACCAGAAGAGAGAGTTCATAGATGGTGTCCTTTGATGATTAAAAAGACTTTTGACTTTATTAATCCCACAGTGCAAAACAGCAGCAGTGTAAAAAAGACAGTGGATCCATGGGATCAACAAAAATAAAGTATAAACTATATAAATATAAATAAAGATATAAGGAAAAATGACCTATACACAGTGCTATGATTAAAAAGACTCCTGAAGGATTCTAAAAAGTGTGGTGCAAGGGGTGGGAGGAGTCACACCAGTCCACAAAGTCAGCAATGACCCCCGTGTATTCCTGCTCATTCTCCCCGGACACACAACCAACAATGGCGGTGTCGTCTGAGAACTTCTGCAGGTGACAGTGATGGGAGTTGTACTTAAAATCAGCTGTGTACAGGGTGAACAAAAATGGGGAAAGTACTGTCCCTTGAGGTACCCCCGTGCTGCAGACTACCTCATTCGACACAGTCACGCAACCTGACGAACTGTGGCCTATCAGTAAGATAGTCGATGATCCAAGCAGCCAGATGTTGGTCCATACCTGCCACTTCCAGCTTCCCTCTCAGCAGCGATGATTGGATGGTGTTGAAAGCACTGGAGAAATCAAAAAACATGACCCTCACAGTGTTCCCAGGGGCCTCCAGATGAGACAGTGTCCGATGCAGCAGGTAGATGATGGCATCATCCACTCCAATGCCAGATCAATAGGCAAACTGCAGCGGGTCTAGTACTGAGCTCACCTGGTTTCGGAGGTAGCTGAGGACAATCCTCTCCATGGCCTTCATCAGGTGGGAGGTTAATACAATAGGTCTATAGTGGTTCAGCTCCTTTGGATGTGAAATTTTGGGAACAGGAACCACGCAGGAGGTCTTCCACAGTGCCGGGACTCTCTCCAGACTGAGACTCAGGTTAAACATGAACAGAACAACCTCACAGAGCTGGTCTGTGCACTCCCTGAGGAGCCTGGAGCTGATGTTATCAGGGCCTGTGGCCTTCCTGGCCTTGGTCTTTTTTTAACTCCCTCCTAACCTGGTCCAAAGTGAGACAGAGGGGGGTGGGTGTTGACTGGTCTGAAGCTGAAGCTGAAACTGAGCCCTCAGTGACTCCGTAAAATAGCACATGCAGTAGCTCTCCAGCAGAAGTCAGTTGAACCCAACAGAAGTCTCTGTACAGTATGAATTGCAGATGAAAAGCCGCCATCCTGCTTTGCAAGTTTACTAACCCCTGTCCATCTTCTTCTTTAGACAAA
>NW_026127791.1:30827-73968 GCF_022985175.1 Labeo rohita | reverse complement strand
CGCTTTCGTGGCTATCACGGCGCCGGCGCCTTCCCAAGTCAGACAAAATTTCTATCCGGCATGCACTGCTTTAAGTCAGAATACCTGGGATGTGTCATTGCTAGCTCCGCTCTTGGTGTGTGCGTGTTTCTGCTTAAAAGGTTTGTTTTTAGCTGTTTGGCTAATGGTGCAGTGAGCTTGTGTCTATCAGTTTATTATATGTGTTTATTGTATCTGGAATAGCATCTTGTTTGCGGCTTTGTGGTGGTGCACAGGCTGTCATTATCCTCCGGTAGGTTAAGTTAATTAATCGTTTGCGTGGAGTTCGCGTTTGACATAACCTGCATATTTTTATTCCAGCTGGGTTGATTCCACTCATCCTCGAGTAAACTGCTTAGATTTGTGCTGTGAGCAACTGTTTGACTTATGTGTCCCGGTGACCAGTATCTGGTATCTATAGTTTCACTTGTTTTGTTAATAATTGAGTGGGTTAAGTTAAATTAATGGTTTGTTTTTAGCAGGACAAACAGTTTCTTTGGGAGCTCTCTGTCTTTTGGGGGTTGGGGTGATCACTTCCTGCATAGAAAGGGATTAAGATGGTGCTGCTGTTTTGCTGTGTGTGTTTTGTTATTTTGTTTTTCTCTTTTCAAGCCATTGATTGAGGCAGTAGACGTCCCGATTATCTTACCGCTGTATGCGTTGTGTTGTGTGCTTTGACTTGCCCTCCAGTCATAGAATTACTGGCTGCATGTAAGTTTGTTTTTATTGATTTTTATTTTGTTTTGGAGTTTGATTGTTTCACTTTATATTGTTTGTGTAACTAGTTTTTGTTTGGTTGTGCTATTGTATGATTTGTTTTGTTTATTGTATGTTTTTCTTTATTATTGATTTTGCTTTGCTCAGTTTGAACCTGACTATCTTGTTGTTATTGTCAAATCTTCTGTTTTGTATTTCTCTTTCGTACAAATGTGATTAAGTAGTAATTGTCTATAGTCAACCATGTTGTGTATTATTAACAATTTGTGTAATCTGTTTTAGTCAATCAGGCGTCAGTATCATTTTGTTTTGTGTATTTGTTGATTAATTGGTTTCCTTTGTGTTGTTTTAGGCCTCTGATTTGTGCGGCTAGCTGTTCTAGTGTCCTGGTGGTGGTGTTTGGAGCACAGAGTGTGGATTCCCGTTTGTGATCACTCACCTCACCTCACTGTGTGTGTGTGTAAGTGTCAGTGTGCGTATATGGCGTGCTGTCCGGGTAAAGGCTCCAAGCTCAGGAAAGGCCCGAACCCAGAGTACCCCCCACGTATAGCTGTAGTAAGAGAGGTGATGGGGTGGTGGTGGAGGGATGCTGATAAATCGTAAGTCAGCTGTACTTAATACCTGTTGCCGTTGGTTAACTTGATTGTACCTGATGTGCTCCTCCCAAACTTTGTTAATAAAACATCATAAAGATAAAACAGTGTAAAAATAAGCTCACAAAAGTGGTTTTCAGATCTTGTTTTATTCTTGTTTAATGCAGAATGACACATACGAATCTAAATAAGTGTTGTTTGCTAAGCATCACTTTTGCTTACAATTGAGGTCAAAGGGTTTTCATAAATCTTTAACCTTACAGTTTTTCTTAATTGCATAGACATTAAGAAGCATTATATTAGTCACATATCATCAACCTCAGACCATTGTCTTAAAGATTTCTTAAAACTATTAACAATATTCTTGTGTTTTACTGTTCACTATTTGACTTGTGTTTCAACTCTAAACACATATTCAGCTCTGAACACCATCACAATGTCACCACAACCGAAGTTCTCACCATGTGAACACTAGTGTGCAACATTTCAACATGACAGTGAGAACCACAATATGTGTAAAGCATGTGTGAATTAAAGTGCTGTGGGTTAAAAAAAAAAAAAAAAACCCTGCATGTTCAGTGATTGTTTAAAACTTGATAGTATTCTTTTCATCTGGATACTAACTGTAATGTCTGTAAATTGTAGTAATATTATGTTGCAAATAATACCAAAATACACAATTAGAGATTAAATCTGACGAATGTTTATTGGTCCTGATTCTTCTGCTTTTATTGTCACTGTGAGACTTAAAAAAAAAAAAAAAGCAGCTGAAGAAACAGTCTCATTATTTAAATAGGAAATATACACATATAAAAGCATGAAATATTACAGTAGGAGACTCAAACTAAAATAAATAATATACATGCTTATAAATCACACTAAGTGGAGAGGGGTTTGGTTCATATTACTAATAACACATTTTTGGTCAAAAGTAGCAAAGACCAAACTGATTAAACAAGTTAACATTCGTGTTGCTTGTAAAAAGTCATATGAAACCAAAGTTAACTTACATTTTACAATCAATTCCTGATGGATAAAATTAAATGTGAATAGAATCAATGGAAGTCAAGTGTGTTGTAAAAGCTGGTTGATGTTAACTTTAACAACTACAACATAAACAATCTCCTCAGCATTTATTCATGAGTATACAGTGCACAGCATAAATGAGTACAGATAGCACTAGGGACGGGGGGACATGACTATATTAGCCTACACCAACTAATAAATTATAGAACATTTAGCAAACACTGAGAAATAAAAAAAAAATAAAATAAAACAAGGCCTCCATAACGTAACGTGAGGTAAATGACAGCTTTTCAAACTGAAAACAAAAAGAAAAGTGAAACTAATATGGCTTGCATGTTTATTTTTCCACAAGAATCCCAACATGTTCATCTTCTCTGTTTAAAACGTTTTTTTTTTTTTTTTTTTTTTTGTACTTTACTTTACTTTAGCTTGAAAACCAAATTCCTCCATCCGCCATCATTTTTGCCGCGAGCTGTGCGCTCGTGCTGACACGGCCAGTTCATAAACCAGGCTCTACATCCGAAGTGATCGCACTGAATGCGCCTCCCTTTACGTCAGTGGTTCTCAACCGGTGGGGACACTCTTGCGGGGGGGCGCGAGTAGGCTACAGGATGGGAGCAAAAAAAAAAAAAAAAAAAAAAAAAATGCAAATTCGTGATCTTTGTTTGGATTCATCGGATCTATTTTCGCTGCTAAAATAGACCAAAACAGTCATTATTTCATCAAAAATATAAGTGACTTAATATTATTAACTTGTTTGTTGAACTGTCATATGAAATCAGTGTCACATTTTCAATCGTGAGGTGAAATTAAGTGATGGTCAATTGTCAGCTCTCTTGGTCGTCAGGTCGTGTGATGTATGTTGCTGAACTGTATTCAAATGTTATAAATATAAAAACACCACATTTTGAAATTTAACTGCAGTATGTCAATTTAGTTTATTTGTGTGTGCTGCGCTCATAGACTTTAGAAAACGGCGCTCATTTGTTTGATCAGTGATGCGCGGGTTGATCCAAAATGAGCGGGTGCTTGCGGTCACCCGCGGTTACCCGCAGTTACGAGTCATCCAAAAATATTTTTAATGATATTCGGGTCGCGGCGGTCGGGTCGTTTGAAATAAAGATTCCAATTAAACCTTTGTAATTTATAGGAAATATTCAAGCAATAATATATAAATTATCTCATGTATATCCTTGTTTAAAACCAGGGATTAAAAACGAATTCCACGTAAAAACTGTATTTTTCTTTACATTTCCAGAGAGCGAAACGAACGAAATTAAACATTACTTAATAAATTCAAGGCATAATTTCCTTATTCATTTGATACAACTATTATAGCTATACAACTAATATATAAAAAATAATATTATTTTGTCATATTCGTGATTCCTGAATTTATATATGAAAACTTCGTTTTGAAGTGCATTCGTTAAGTTTGTATAAGAAAAGTCTTTAGCCTATTGAGTTGATTTAATATTCTTGATAATTTTTAGAAGAAGTTAAAAGTTAAGAAAAAAGGAATTAGCTTGTAATCTATATATTTAGGGCTATAGGCTAATATTTTTCTTAACTTTTATTACACTGTAGATCGAAATAAAATAATTCTTGATCATATTTAACATCGGAGAATCACTGATATAATTTAGAGTACTTCGAAAACGAAACTATTTAAATCTATATAAAGGAAAGACAAAATAAATCACAACAAGAACAATCTGTATTTTTCTTGTAATCAAGAACATTTCTTTTGACAAAATAACCTAATTAATGCCGAATGATTTTTGACAGTGAACGCATCTCCACCGCATAGCCGCATATAATCGCTGCTGTCAGTCGCAGATATTAAACATGCGGTTCACATGCGGGCGGGTTATTTGAAAACTTCGGTCGGGTTCGGGTTGTTTATACATTGACCCGCGCATCACTGATATAAAACGAATAAACTAGTCAGAATATAGGCTACATTTAAAGCTTTCCTTTAGTTTTTGTGAAATACACGCACGCACACAGCCACGCACACACAAACATGTTTAAATACATTTATGTTGTTAATAAATAAATTACAATAAATTGTTGTAACAGCAATATCTCCAAGTTTTGTTTTTCACTGTAAAAATGTAATGATTTTCCAATGCAAATACCGCCACCTTTTCCCCCCCACTTCAAGCACTGATTATAACACAAACAAATCATCCTCCTGGCGACTTTTATTTTTATTTATTTTATTTTTTTTTTGTCAAAAGCGACAAATCCAGTGATTTTTACTGGTGTTTTTGGAGACTTTTGTGGTGTTTGGAGACTCGGAAGCACGAATCACCCTATAGTTAGGCCTACTGTGCTCAACGAGCAGCGGGTGCTGCCGTGAGCCCCTCTCCCGTCCAAAAGCACTCACAGGCGGTCAGTCTCTCAGTAGCCTCAGAGCAGAGAGGAGACACACACCCCTCCGCGTCCAGGCTGCAAATGAATCGCGCATGCGCATGGCCGCCGCCGTTCCCGTAAATGTAAATGTTCACTCACTCTCACACAAAAATAAATCACTGCATTTAAATTGACTCACGACATAGCTCTCCATTCACTCCAGTCTAGTCTCTTGCCAAGTTCGCTTGTGCCAGCTCTCGCTAGTCTGTTATCGATCTCGATTTACATAGGCATTTACTACCGGGCTATCTATCTATCTATCTATCTATCTATCTATTTATCTATCTATCTATCTTTCTATCTATCTATGTATGCAAGGTGTTATGGTTAGTTTTGGGGGGGGGCAACTGCAATGAACCAGCTTTGGGGGGCCCAGCTTGCAAAAGGTTGAGAACCCCTGCTTTACGTGATCAGTGAATTCTGACTCCTGCTGCAACGCGCGCTTTATAGAGTAGACGCTTTTTGAGCAGCGCAGACATGCACTCGCACAAATGCGACCACATTAATTTTTAGCTACATAAAACATATTTTGCAGAAGGGATGAAGTTTTGGTGGGTGATTGGCATACTAGACAATTAACAGTTTGATCTTGCATTGCTAGTGTTGATCAGGCAGGCTTTGGTTTACCTTTGTTCATTGTTGTTTATCCATGATTTCAAATAAGAATCCACCAATGGCTTTTTAGTGCAAACCATTAGCCCAAATTATGCAAAGTAGCTACTTCAGCATTAGTTAAAGCCCAAATTACGCAAAATAACTGAGTTTAAATCATTTGCTGACAGCTTAGTCCCCCGCAGTTAAAAAAAAAATCCCGTCTGCTCCCCTGCTCTTTACTTAGAAGACATATTAGGCTTCTTTGGAGATATAATGTTCTAACAAGCCAGCTTGATCAATTACCAAAGGAGAATGTCAAATTTATTTAGAAAAATAAGATTTTCTTATTAAAGTAATAAAATGTTGTGTTGCAAAAATAAGCACACTCTCCTGAAAATTACTACTAAAAAAAGATGCTTTATCAATGCTGTTATGAATTCATATGCCACTGTAATACATAAACCTGAAATAGATAATGCTATCCTCCCCTCATTTCCTCCATTGTTGGGCATTTTTTCAACATTTTTTCAACACAATGAAGATATTCACTCTCCCAAGGTGAAAACCCTTCAGTGGACATGTATTTTACTCAATCTTAACACTGTTGAGCAGCTGTGGGGGATTCTGTAAAGATGAGCTGAGCAAAACTCCCCATTAAGGACCAGGGCATTTAAGGAGGTCGTCCTCCAGGAGTTAAACAGGACAGATGTGGCATTTTGTCATGAACTTGTACACTCAGTAACAGGAAGGGTCAGAGCAGTATACTTACAGTTCTGGAAGACATCCTAAGTACTAGAATATTATACATTTGCTAAATTTAATCTAGGGTGTACTCATTTCTGCAGTCCTTCATTTAAACAAAATTAATTTACTTATTTTACAAAAAAATATTGGTATATATTAATATATGTTTAATACATTTCAATTTTGCCAATTTTTCAATTTCTTGCTTTTCTGAACAGCCATCATTTTTAAGCTATATTTATTTAAATAAAATTTAACTAGAAAATGGCTGTACACCTGTGTCTGTAATTTGCATACATGAGGGAATATGAATATATATTTGTACAGACAGTAGTGAGACATTTAATTCAATACATGATTTTTTAAAATGATGTTCACAATAAGAGCACTTATAACAAATCAGTCATGTTTTACCTCTCATTCTGCAGCATTTGAAAATCAGCACACAAATGATCTCCTTCAGTCACAGGATGAACAGGACTCTCCAGAATCACATCAGATACTGAAACAGAGCAAACATGGACTTATTGCATAAACAGTATAAAAATATAAACTATGATTATATAAACAATGTTAAAACTATATATTTTTTTACTGCTGCTTGCTCATTGAGTTGTTTTTTTTTTTTTTTTTTTTTTTTGCATTGATTATAAACTGTTGGTGAAATTAATAAACACAGACTCACAGTGTACAGTGATATTAACAGGATGATGATTCTCTCCAGATTCAGACTCACACCAGTACACTCCAGTGTCTGATGTGATGGTGGAGCTGATTATACATGTAGATCCTGTTTGTGATCCTCAATATAATGATGAACAATCTTCCAGCCGTCCACCGTCTGTGTATCTTCTCACTCTCCATCCAGTAGAGTTACTCTGGTCCTCACAGCTCAGAGAGAAAGAGAGAGATGTGAAGTGTTGAGTTCTGCTGGGACTGACGATCAGAGAGACTGGAGGAGAAACACCTGAGACGACAATTACAGCTTTAGAGTCTCAGATTTGAGCATGGAAACTCTCCTTATAAAATATAAACAAATTGGCCCATAAAATATAAACCAGTGGCCCACAGCTGCTGTGTGTTGCTGTACTGTGTTTTATAGACTGGTTTCTCTCTCTCTGCTCTGCACGAATAAACTCCTGTGTGATTTAGAGCAGCAGAACTGACAGTGTAGTTTCCTCCTGCTCCTCTGCTGCTGTCTGAGAGGAAATTATAATGACGGCTGTTATCTGTATAACCAGAGAATGTATTCAATATTAAATGATACTTTGGACTTGAATAAAATCAACTAATTCAGGCATTTTCACAAGAAGCACATTATAACTTACTTTGTGAGACAGTTAAAGCGAACCAGCTGAATGTCCAGCCTGTAAAAAAGTTGTAAACTGAACAGTTCAAAGTCAGTGGATCTCTTTCAGTCAACCATATCTGTGGAGAAACACTTAAAACTGCTCTGGGATCTGAAATGGAGAAATCACTCAATAATAACATGTTAAATGCGAGTTTGTTTGTGTATGAAGAGATGATCAAACTCACCTGATACTGTCAGTGTACCTGCATCACTCATTTGTGACCAGCGTGATCCTTCTGTCTCTGATCCATTACAGGAGAATTTACCTGTGTCAGACTCGGTGTCAGACCTGAATGTGTGTTCCTGTTGATCACTGAAAACACTGGTTGAACCTCCTTTATACTGTAGCACCAGCTAGTGACTCCTTCACCATAAATGTCACATCTGAGAGTGACTATTTCTCCTCTGAATACATGTTGAAAAGGTTCGACTACCCATCCAGTCCTGATGGGCAATGGTAGACAAACTTGGCTTGCTGTCCTTAATGGAGGCTCGAACCCGAGGCTCGGCTTGAGCGCAGAGTTTAACCCCCATTGCGATATTACCTGGAGGGAGAACAACAGAAATAGAGGAGGAGAAGGGGAGGTGGAGGGATGCGGGAAAAACTGAGGCTGGGATGGTGCAATGAGAGCTGCTTATATAGGCTTGTAATGATGATTGACAGGACTGAGTGATTTGGCTTTACAAAGTAACATTTTTATTGGAGGAGAAATCTCTGCTTTTGCAAAACTGGAAGAAAATTTATATATGAGGATTAGTCAGGGTGCTGCAAGAGTGCTGCACAAAATCACTGCTGCAGCCGTGAGAAATGGAATTTAGCATGACATCAGCAGCAAGGGAGGTGGGAGAGGTTATTGTTGCGGAGGTGAGTAAGAGTTTTAGTATATCTGCTCTTAGACTGGTGGAAGAAATCACTGCTGTGGAAGTGAGAAATAGAGGTTAGTATGACGTCTGCTGCAAGAGAGATGGGGATGTCATTGCTGCAGAGGTGAGAAATAGTGTTTAGTATGGAAATCCTCTGAGACCAGTGAAAGAAATACTGACCTCTACACATCTGCTGAGACCAGTGAGAGAAGTTATTGCTGCAACAGTGAGAAACAGGAGTTGGTATGACGTCTGCTGCAAGAAGGTGGGAGACGTCGTTGCTGAGTAGGGCAATAATAGAGTTTGGTATTGTATCTTCTCTGGGAATGGTGGAAGAAATCACTGCTGCGGCAGAGAAAAAGAGTTTAGTATGGTGACTGTCTGCTGCAAGAGTGGTAAGGAGAATTACTGCTGCGGCAGTGAAGTAATAAGTGATTTGTTAGGGTAAATCACTGCAGTGTCATTAACAAATAACAGAGCTGCTTTGAGAATGGTGGGAAATGGCACTGCTGCGTCAGAGACATACCGAAGATTTGCTGGGAGATGGACTCTATAAAAGGGAGGAGGGGGTCCAAGACGTACGGTTGCATGAAAGAATGGCAATGCGGCAATGCCAAGACAGGGATTCTTTGAGCATGACAATGACTCTGAAGGTTGGAAGCCACTGTAGAAATCAGCATGGTACACATTATCATTAACTCATGTACTAGGCGTAGAACAAGAAGGGCATGACCTTACAGAAAAAGGAAAAAAACATGCGAATATAGCGGTAGCTGCAATCCTCTGCAGCTGGCTTGTCAATAGCGTGGTATCGCGATGACTGCGACAGCCCAGCGGGAATCCTGCTGTTGCTGAGAAATGGCAAGTGAAAAAATGCTTGGGAGGCCCATTCCTTCAACCACGGGGTAGTGGACACGATGAGCCCAGGGAGAAATCTCTGCTGTGGCAGATAAGTAACAAAATTGAATCATAAAGCTGCTGAAAAATGGACTAATGAAGAAATGTAATGTGCTAATGTAAATGGTGAGACATCAAGTACTGATGATACAAGCCATTTAAAGTATCCTACTTCATAAGCCAAAGTATGTAGCATCACGGCACATAGCTGAGTTTTAGTTGTCCTGAACTGAGTGGAGCATCTTCTGAAACATGCAAAAGAAGATGATTAACACACATGACAGAGAAATGCGGAAGCGCTGATTCTACATCCACATGCAAATATTCATACAGTGGTTTAATTAAATTGTTATAATTGTTAAATATCTTGCTGTGGGCTTAAGACAAAAATGTATGTTGTCAACATACTTTGTAGAAATCTGCCAGGAGAAGCAGCCATGAAGAATAATCACTTTGAACAGAAGCATCTGATGACCTGCTAAATTGAACGTACATTGAAGTAAGCTTGGAGCCATTTGTGTTCACAATGCACAGTTTAAAGAACCATACTGATAGCTGAAACTGAATCATACTCGGATCACCTCCAAGATGGGCTTGGTTTACAAGGTTCTGCAATTTGATGATTTTTTAGTGCTGACATATGGGCCAAATCCAGTGAAACATGTTCAGACTCCTTAAAATAACAAGGTGTGAAAACACCCAGACAGGCAGTATGGTTTGGGGCTGCTATGTAAGTGGCTGTAAAGGTGTGGCTGTAAAGATGGTGCAAAATGGCCGTTCACGGAGGCAGGCTCATGATGACACCTGTGGTCTATAGTTAGCAAGGGGGAGAAAAGAGGCCAGCATCTTCACGGAGACAGCCACATGCAAGGACTGTGAAAGAAAGGTTGTAGGAAGAATATTAAAATTTAATGGTATAATAAAGGGGAATTACCACTTTAGTTGATGGAGATCTGAAAAAGCATGATAATGGATAGTCAGGATAAATATTCTTAAAATCACAATTAGTGGAATGCGCTGAGTAAATTTGATTTAGCTGGAGATCAAAATGCCATGCACATGAATGTAAATGGTAAACCCAGTCTACTTTGTGTAAAGTTTTAGATTATAATTTCACAGAACATTACATTATAGATTATAGATTTAGATTATAACTTAACAAAACAAAATATAAGGCATAATAATGGCACTTTTAAAGTGCTTCATCTCCAATTAAAGAAGCCTATTCACAGTATATAGCACCGTATAGATCTTAAGCAAATGTTTATGGAGTGGGTGACATGCTATTTGACTAAAGCTGAGACTTCCGGGATCCGGTTAGGCCGCAATGATGATTCAAAACTAAAAACATAATTTGAAACACAACAGTAATCTGACTAGCTTGATCTGTGATGCAGTTAGTGGTGATTTTATGTGGAGACCATAGACTGTAAAAAAAAATATGGACGTAGTGTCCGTGACGTCACCCGTAGGTTTCTGAAGAGCATTTTTGAAGCTCTTAGTGGGTGGGAGTCAGCCGTCGCCATCTTGGAATCGCATCACTTCACGTCACTCCCGGATAATTGAAAATGGAAAAAAAAAAGGCGGGACGTGGGTGGAGGTGGTTGCTGAAACCAAGCCCACCTAGCACAATGGTGGTGACAGCAGCAGCAATCGACCTGCCACTCAAGTGGCCACGCCCTAAATTATACATAAATTTAAGGCTTAATATAATTTAAACGGATGAGTTATAAAAAAATTCACCCCCCTCACAGTTGACATGAAGAGCAAAATTAGCTATATAGACCAAAACCACTTTTTGTACCAGGCTGTAAACATGATTTTCTGCTGTGAAGTTGGGCATTTTAACATGGGGAGTCTATGGGATTGACTCCCTTTTGCAGCCAGTCTCTAGCGGCCAGTCGATGAGTTGCAGTTTTAATCACTTCCGTGTTGGCTTCAAGAGGGAGACTGGGAGGTTGCCGCTTGGTGGAGACCAATCGGACACCATTTAACAGCTGGAGTATGTTGGATTGGATCGTTTATTCAGATTGATGTGTCTATCATTACTGTACACTGTAGAATAGAAGCGCACAACAGCTATTACATGCTCACGACTTGCAAGTTATGCAATCAGATTATACATTTAGGAATACCACTTAAGAATGAGATCATTATGCAATGTAAGATTATACATTTAGAAATACTGATCTTCTGAAGAATGGAGATCATTATAAACTGCTTTCAGGCAAATGACGGATGAAAGCGGTTTAGCTGTAATTTGGATAACGTTTGGAACTGTAGCGGCTGTAGTGCGCAGATGAGCTCTGGGAGAAGCGCATTTTTCCGGGACTTGTTGAAAGCTAAAAGTGGAGCCGGATTAAGCGTGACTTTACAGAGCATTGTTAGTTGGAAAAGTGTGGGAGTTCGTCGGGCTGGGAGGCTGTTCACGGGACATGGTGGGGTCGTATATGCCGGAAGAACTGAGGCTGGGACGGTGCAATGAGCTATAGGCTTGTAATGATGATTGACAAGACTGAATGATCGGCTCCTCCCGAACCTATATTTGGAACTTCATAAAAATATTTTCTTCTCAGTGGACATAAATGGAATAAGTTCAACAGAACTAACATGGTATGAACGCTAGTTCTTAAACTCGAACTGTTTGAAGCATTTGGAGCTGAGTTAATTTCTATGGTGGAATTATGGTAAAATACTGTAAAAAGTAAGAACTGTAAATTAACAGTACTTTACAGACAACCCTGCTGCCAGTAAATTCCTGTTATTTAACGTCACAATTTTTAGAGTGGTAACTTATTCTGATGCAGGTAAATACTCTACTGTAATGGATCAGAGACAAGAGGATCATGCTGGTCACACATCACTGACACAGTTACACTGACAGTATTAGGTGAGTTTAAGTGGTTTGCTTCTCATTCACTTTCAATTTCTAAAGTAGGGGTTACTAAGGCACACAAAGTTATTAGCCGGATCTTTAAACCCTAACAAAGTAGCCATTTATTTCTATAATGACTTTTCTGTATGTAAATTAACTTTGCATTCCTCATTGGCCTTTTGTTTAGCCACAGCATCACTTACTGGTGATAAATTAAGCCATTTCTTTGTCATTTTGAATATTATTGTAAATTATTGTACCTGCGTAAAATTTTTGTGAATGTGTCTTTGACTGCTTCAATAAATGTAGGTAGTTTCTGGGTTTGAACCCCAACAAAGCTGATTTTAAAGTGGCATTCATTTGTTTGTGTTTATTACATTATTTTCATTGTGAATTGTTGTCATTGTACAGAAATACCAAAACCTGAAGTAACTGTTAAACCTGCTCAACATGTATTCAGAGGAGAGACAGTCACTCACAGATGTGACATAAATGGTAAAGGATTCACAAGCTACGCTAATCATCTAATCATCATACACGTCTAAGGTTCATTGTCTGTGTACTCCGACTCAAAAAGTTGGAGAATGGTGAAAAACTCCATCTCATTTTCTCCTACAACTTCAGAATCGTCTGACATTGTTGTACCTTTTTGTAAACAGCGTTTGACTTACTTGCACTTCCTTAGTCTTTGCACGTTCGCTTTGTAAACACTGGGTCTGTAGTTCTGATTATGTTCAGCGTGACCTTTCGACGTGATTCAATAGTACATAGTGCCATGGACGCGCATCCCAGAGCTTGTGCTACACAAGCTTTTGTGCTTAAAAAGTAAACAAATTTTTTTTTCTGAAAAAAATGACAGATCATTTCACTAGATAAGACCCTTCTTCCTCGGCTGGGATCATTTAGAGCCCTTTGAATCTGCATTTAAACTACATTTTGGAAGTTTAATCGGGGCACCAGTGAAGTCCATTATATGGAGAAAATCCTGAAATGCTTTCCTCATAAACCATAATTTCTTCACGACTTAAGACAGAAAGACATGAATGTCTTGGATGATAAGGGGGTGAGTACATTTTTTGTAAATTGTTGTTCTGAAAGTGGAGTTCTTTAACCACGTTTCAGTAATGCAGAGCAGATTCGTTCTCTTGTAATCTCAGTCATATTTCATTAACGCTGACAGTTCAGGCATTTTATTCTTGAGTGAATAGGCATTAGTCAGAGTTATTGTGGGCAGGAGAAAGTGGCTGCCGTGTCGTTTGAGTCGATTCTGAATTCCTCCTCTAGAATCCCTTTTTTTTCTTTTTCCTTTTTCCTTTTCTTACGTTGTTTGTGGGGAATAAATGATTTCAAGGGGAACATCACAAAGAAAACTTGGCAAGAGTTTCACGTTAAATCGAAGACCCAGTAAATCATTGCGGCTGTAAGTCATCAGTCCGTCATTTCTCAAACCTCCCAACTCCACTTTGGCTTCGAGTGCAAAAACACAATCGACAGCACATTTTAAACTCTAAATCCAGACCAAAATAAGTTTAAAAAACATTTCCAAAAATTTCTAAATCTATAAAATAGCATAAAAAAATAAAACAAACAGAAAACACCAGCATCTTCACGTCATGTGCCCCAACATCACCTTTGCAACAAGGTTAAGCTCCGGTGAGCAAACCTTCACGTCTGGTGCTTCTGCTTGCGTGTTCTAAGCTAAGGACCTTCAGCACCTACTCCAGGGCCACATCTCCATGTTCCAGATCTTAGGACCCTTGGTGCTCCAGGAGATAAGCATCCTACAGCGCTTCATGTTCAAGGCTGTCGAAACTAATTCCTGCTCCTTTCCCCAGACTACTGCTACCAGCACAACCAGTGGCCACCAGACTGCTCATCAACCACAGGGAACATAAATATCACTTCCAGACCTCTTTCAGAGACCTTGGTATTGTTGTATATTATCAGTAGATGATTTTTCTAATTTACATTAGATATTATTTGGATGATTGCAGGTGATAACAAATCTTACACGTATTTGTTTGATGCATAATAAGGTTCTTGACCTTATTTGTTTCAGAGTAGCAACAGTTTCTTTCCAGATAACGTAGCTCTGACATAACAACTCCCAACATAATCACTTGCATTTTATGCATCTTATGCACTTTATTCCTTTTTCATTCATGGTATTCATTTAGTAGTTGTTGATTACTCTTGTCTATCTTTTGTTAATAAAATGTACTTTATTACACTTGTGTCTTCCTTGTGTTGATAATACAGTAAGAGGTTCTGCAAGTTAGAGATCCCACCAATCTTTCTTATGTGATGTATTAATAACCACACACATTAATTGACACGTGATCCAAGAATCTTAACATCATTTGTAATGTGAGTACCCATCACTACACTATTTTGCCTCCCTAATCGTGCATCCTCTGTCTGCCATGATTCTGTGTCTTCTCTTACTCTGTTTCACCTGTGCACTGTCACTGTCAGTTGCACGTGGGTTTTGTTTTGATCCTGTCATTTTTCAACCTTTACGTGGTGGGCCAATCAGCGCTAACTCGCAGTGCTGCGTGCTCGATCAGCCCACACCTGTTACTCATTGCCTATTTATTTGTTGTCTTTGTCCTCTTTCGGCGTGGATATGTCTTTTGTTTTTTTTTTTGTTGTTTTTTTGTGTCCTGGCTGTGCTCGTTTGTATTTGCTTCGCTAACACTTATATACTGTGTCCAGGATCCTCAGGCGAGGCATTAATAATTTCTTATGTGGACAGTGAGGCCGGATTGAAAGCGCTAGACCGAACTTTTCCGATCATTCCTCTCAGCCCTCTGTCTCAGTGGATGTGGGTGATGGATTGTCACTCGACTTTATTCGCCTGGCTTTTTGTGTTTTGCACTTTTACTGCTTTATGTTTTGAATAAACTTCCTCTTTTGTTTGAACTGCATTTGAGTCCTCCAACCACCTTTCTAACACTGTCATGTGCAATTACTTCCATCTGTCCTTATTCAGGTCCTTATTCAAAATCTGTTTTCCATCAGTTGTCAGAAGATGGAAGCAATAGCTTTGCCATAGTATCGTTTCAACATTTGGGAGGATTTTCCATGACTTTTCCCATGACTGACACCATAAAAGCAAAAAATTTACAACCCAAAATTAATACAATTACAATATTTGGGTTTACCGCAACAATGAATCAGCCCCCACACTATGTTTTCTGTGTGGTGAGGTCCTGAAATCATCCCATTTGCAGCGACATATGAGAACTAAACATTCTTCATGTGTTTAGGTCGCCAGACTTTTTTTCTACAGAGAACATTCTGAATTCCAGAAGAGCTAAGACAAATTAAAAGCGGCAACACAGATGTCCAGCTCTTCCACGCTTGCATCATATGCGGTATCCTTACACCCCACAATTAATAGAGAGGCTTTAGCTTCAAATCAAATGAGCCCCAAATTACAAAATGTATTGTTGAAATCATTAATTTAATCAAACTTTGACCAGGGAGTGCCAGGCTGTTTAAAAATTGCGCTACATAGTCACTCTGAGCACCAGCAATTAGTGCAATATACTGATGTATGCTGGCTTTTAAAGGGACAGTTCACCCAATACTGAAAATTCTGTAATGATTTACTCACCTTTGGAACACAAATAAAGATTTTTTGCTGTCTAAGAGCAAATTATACTGATGCCTGTTCTCTGTAAAACAAGAAAATGTGTGAATTTTATCTTAATTTTAGTACAAGTATTTTAAATATTTAACTGGAATATATTTATTTCAAATTACTTATTTAAGTATTTGCTTATATAACTTATATAAGTATTGAGCTTATAAATAAATGCGTAAAATAGATTTCCAAACAAAATACAATATAAATGCTGAGCATTAATGTGTGACCTTTGCTTTTAGCATGTTATGTGTTATATTAATACCATTTTTATCAGCATTAGAAACCACTGCAAATTTTTTTTTTTTCTTTTTAATTACTAAACCTCTCACTCCTCGCTTCGTGTTTTTCAGTCACTAGGATTATTTTTTTGCTCCTTGCTGAGTTCAGAAGGCGTATATTGTCTGTTATTGATTTTATGGATACTTTGTTGGCCCCTGCTGTTCATAGTGGAAGTTTTCAGCTGTTTAATGTGCCCTGTAACTGCTTTTAAGCAGTGTTAATTTTGACAGGCATTTTTTTATTTAGTCTTAGTCTTTATCTTGAGACTAAAATGCTTAATAGTCTTAGTCACATTTTAGTCATTTGAGTCCTTCGTAGTTTTAGTCTAGTTTTAGTTGACGAAAATTCATTGCATTTTTGTCCACTTTCAGTCATTACTTTTAGTCAAACTACAATTACCAACATTTATTTTGGTAGCTACTTTAGTCTTCAAATAAAAATAATCATTAATTCTTTTCTCTTTAGACCAAACCAATTAAACATGATAAATTTGAATCAAGGATTGAATTTGGGAAATCTTGAATAAATTATGACAATTTTCATTTTTGGGTGAATTTATAGCAATATATATGCCTATGCATATAATTTATAATTTTTGAAAAAGAAGCACAATAACACAAATAGGATACAAATTAAACTATTTTTTCAGATACAGGAGGTTTATTTAACATGTAGGCTGTACATTTATTTGACATCTTTTGTTGGTTAACATTAATGACACAGATAGGTATTTAATTAGGAATGCTGTCCCAGACAGAAGGCATGCATGTAATACTGACACATTCTCAGTTTTCACCCACCTGTTTGCGTTCACTTAAGCCATAACCGACTGTATTTACGTGAGATACTCAACACGACAGACATTTGGACTACTGTGTGTGTATTTGAGCACTGAGAACCGATCACGTGCTGTCTGAGAACTGAAGATGTGGGGCGTGCACGCGAGAGAGAGAGCGCTTCTGCTGTGTCTGTTTGCGCGATTTCGCCTATCTCGTCTTCACTAACTTTAAGTTAATCGACAATGTATTGCAACTACGGGAAAAACGGGACGTCTGGTGACCTTATGCCTAACCCTTTAGCTGCTAAGGCCATTCTTTCAGATCGCGGGTCCGCTTTTTGGTAGCCATTGCGGCTGCCTAACCTGCCTTATCAGGCAATGACTTAAAAGGCTGCGAAGGAAACTCCAGGAACAGTTTCGGACAGACTTCAGAGGCAGCGGAACGTGACGCCGTTGCTAGGTTACCTAACAGTTAAGCTGTAGATTTAGGAGAAAAACGATCTTGTACAGTTATGTATAAATACTTTAATAATACATAAAGACCTCGATGTCATTACTCACTGAATGTTTGTACGCTGGAGAAGACGACTGACAATGGCAGCTACTTTTTGCTTTAAAAAAAAAAAAAAAAAAAAACAAACAAACAAAAAAAAAACAAATAAAAGCACTGATGCAAGTAATATTGCAGAACAGGTCATTGTTATTAGTGGCTGTTTCGCTATTGGTAGTATATTGTAAATATTATTCTTATTTACTACTCATTTGAACTCTTTTAACATTTGTATACAATATTAACAATATTATTTATTATGCTTTTTACACTATTACGATTCATAAAGTTTATCATGCACTGTTAAAAATTGCTGTAAAAAAACGGGCACATTTTGACAGCAACATGCTATTTTCCATTAAAACAGTGCATTCTGGGTATTATTTGTCATTTTCGAAAAAGTGGCCTGCTGCTATGTATCGTGAATTAACAGCGTTCAAAATCGACACTCAGAGACTATGTTTAAAATCAAACTCTACACCCTCATTCACTATTCCCTACATGAGTTTACTAATATAGTCCACCTTACAGAGATAATGAAAACTAATGAGTGACTTCAGACACTGATGAACAGCTGCTGTTAATGAGCAGAATCACTGATTGAAAGAGAAACAAGACAAACACAAGAACTATAGAACTGACTTCAGCCACAGCCTTAGATGAAATCAAATGAAAATTTAAACAACTCAACACACAGCTTTACCAACTTCACGCATTTCTAACCAGACTGATTTTATTTCTGTCAGATGTCTATAGAAGATCTTATTGAGAATGAACAGATGTTTAGATGATGATGTTTTATTGTTTTGTTTGACGATACCATTGTGGAGATCAGTGTTTACTTTAATTGGGCTCTTGACTCTTCATATTTAAACATACAGATATTTGCTGTAACTGGGTTTTTATGATGCATTAGTTACAGCAATGCTGGTCAGTTGATGTCAGCTATGTCTAGTTGGGCATGAGTGTCATCTATTGAACTGACTTTGAGTCTTGCTAGACTCATTAGAAGTTGATTTTTGAGTGTGTGTTTGTTTGTTGTTGCTTTTTTTTTTCGTAGCAACCGGAAAATCAGAATTTAATAGTTAAAATTTAAAACTACTTAAGTGTCTATACTTAAACAGAGACATGAAGAATCAGCATATGAATCTCAACAATGGTGACAATCAAAAGCTTCATGCTGCAATGAATGCTGGGTATCAGCACACTACAAAACCTCACCCATGACTTGTTCTCACCATTGTTGAGATTCATACGATGATTCTTGATGTGTGTATCAAAATTATAACAAAAGTTTTTTTTTTTTTTTTTTAAATGAATGGTCTTTTTAACATTGGCATGCCCAGTTTTTTTTTTTTTTAAAGATCTGGCATCAATATTCAATAAAAGAAAAGACACTGGATAAAACCTGTGTTATTACCAAACCATAAACAATTCTGGATTTCTTTTTGGTCATAACAAGCATGTTGTAAACACACATAATTACAAAAACTAAAATTAACTTTAAAATGTCAAGGTTCAACAGGCCAACTAAAGTAAACACTGATCTCCACCGTGGTAGTAAAATAAAAAAAAACTCTAAACCTCTGCAACTCTCTTCTGTAGACGTCTGACAGAAATAAAGTCAGTGTGGTAATAACTGAAGCTGGTAATGCTGTTTTAGGAGTTTAATCAGATCTTGAGAGATTTAATGTCTTCTTTTATTTCAATTGATGTCATCTAAGGCTGTGGCTGAACTCAGTTGTTCTTGTGTTATTCTTTCATTCAGCAATTTTGTTTGTTAACAGCTGGTGTTCATCACTAATGCTCAATCAGAACGTGATCAATCATATAATTATCTCATTAACTTCAGCACTAATTCAGTATTACTCAAACACTCTGTAGTGTTGACACATTATAAGTGTTCATTTAAAACTGAGGATTTTGCTGTGGGTTTTAAAGGGTTAAAGATGTACGATGGGAAAAAAAACAGCATGAAATGTAATTTAACAGTAATAAACTGTAATTAATTACACGGCAACACACTGTAGAAAAACAGTAACATGCTGGCAACCAAGCTGCCAGTAGATTACTGTTAATTCAAGAAAAAAAACAGTAATATACTGTAAAACATAACAGTCAGATTTACCAAGTAAATCAAGTTATTTTCACTAAAATATTAGTGAATGTTCATAAAAAAACAATTATGTGAAATCATTAACTGGTAAGGAGAGTAAATATTTGATTGTGCCTAACTGATGTGTTTTTGTACAAGAGAGATCTGTCAGTTTAATTTAGTTTTGTGGGTCACCATTGTGCTGGAGAGTAGAGCTTGTGCTTCAGGCAATGATGAGCCACAAGTTCTGATGTTTTGCTGCTTTATTTAAAGACAGTAATTGTGGAATTGCTGATATAGTGACAATTTCTTTACTAAGCACTTTATTACACAAATCTGTGCTATTGTTAGTTAATGACAATCTATAAAGTTTTGAGTAAAAGTCGATTGCTTCTTTATTACACTTTAAGTGTTTGTGGGGTTATATTAAGAAATATTCTTCTTAGTGGACTCAAATTAAATAAGTTCACTGTACTAACACCATATAAACAATAGTTTTTTTTAAAACTCAAATGGTTTGAAGCAATCGGTTTCCAAAATAAAATGAGTTACCACATGGTATAATAACAGTAACATACTGTAAAAATGAAGAGCTGTAAATTAACGGTAGAGAGCTATAAAATAACAGTATAATGCTGGCAACCACAGCTGCCAGTAAATTACTGTTATTTTACAGTGCAATTTTTTACAGTGTGGTCAAGATCTCATCTATTATATAAAGTAACAAGTCTAATTTCATCAGAATATCTTTATTTAAATAGCCTATAAGACACACGCACAGGATTGTGGGAAATCGAAGGCAGCGAAGGATACATCTATGCTGCCTTCAAAATTCGATCAGATGAAGGTACCTCCGGAGACAGGAAGTGAAGCAGAATTAGAATTCGGACGTGCCTTGATGCCTTCCTGCCTTGGAATGCTGCCTCTGAAGGCAGCATTTTAGAGCTTTCGGACGCAGCCATAGATGTTCTTGGAACAAAAAAGGGGTGCAAAAGTGTCAAGAGAGAAAAGGACGTCCAGCTTGTGTGGGCCCCAGGGGTGATAAACCACAATGCATAGTGTTCTATGTCACTAGCTGCAGTCGTGACTGACCTTTAAAAACATTGTGTGCTTAGTTAGACACGAAGCAGAGTCATTGATCTTGAAGCAGGAATTGCCACTGTCCTTGTCTGATCTTGTCTAGGGTATAAGAAATGTCTGAACCCTTTTCTGCACCCTTTTTAGATAAAAAAAATACTTTTTGTACTTAAGTACAATAACTATCACATACTTTAAGACTTTTACTCAAGTCACTATAAACAGTGACTTCAACTTCAACCAAAGTCATTTTCTGGTAAAATATCTGTACTTTTGGCTTTCAGTTACTTTTGGGTAATTAAGGGATTTAATGTTTCTTATGTCTACTCCTCTTAATTAATCTGGCTACTTAATGATTCAAATAACAATTATTTCAGTACTTTTGAAGAAAAGTGTCTGGGAAAAAATTGCCCTCATCAGTCTGTTTGGTTCCTTAAAAGTCTTTTATTTTCATTTTACAGTTTACACATGGTGGAAAACTTAGTAATGAAATTTGTGAGATAAACTCTGAACAACAACAAAGGCGCAGCAATAGCAAATACAAAAGTGCAATACAACATGACAATAGTTCATGTACAACATGATGTTATTCATTGTTCAGTACCTGACGTCCAGTAAAGAATACATTTACATCTAAAGACTTGACGACTTTTCACAATATTTAGAGCCGCAAACACTGGGCTCATAACAGTCATTTGTTCAGTTTAACATATCTGTCCCCAAACTACTCTTTATAATCTGGTTAAATGCAACATTCAAGTAACACACATATTCAAGGGTCAACAGTTACTGAACATGTTAACTATAGAAAGATAAAACATTGTAAAAAAAAAAATAAGCTCACATAAGTGGTTTTCAGATCTTGTTTTATTCTTGTTTAATGCAGAATGACACTCAACACATACGAATCTAAATAAATGTTGTTTGCTAAGCATCACTTTTACTTACACTTGAGGTCAAAGGGTTTTCATAAATCTTTAACCTTACAGTTTTCCTTAATTGCGTAGACATTAAGAAGCATTATATTAGCCACATATCATCAACCTCAGACCATTGTCTTAAAGATTTCTTAAAACTATTAACAATATTCTTGTGTTTTACTGTTCACTGTTTGACTTGTGTTTACTCTAAACATATATTCAGCTCTTAACACCATCACAATCACCACAACCGGAAGAAGGTGTGCAACATCTGAACAATGACAGTGAGAACCACAATATGTGTAAAGCATATGCAAATTTATGTGCTGTGGGTTAAAAAAAAAAAAAAAAAACCTGCATGTTCAGTAATTGTTTAAAACTTGATAGTATTATTTTCATCTGGATACTAACTGTAATCATGTCTGTAAATTACAGTAGTATTATGCTGCCAATAATAACAAAATACACATTTAGAGATGAAATCTTATTCATCAAAGTAAATGGTTATTGGTCCTGGTTCTTCTGCTTTTATTTACACTGCAATTTTTTTTTTTTTTTTACCAATAACACATTTTTGGTCAAAAATAGCAAAGACTAAACTGATTAAACAAGTTAACATTCGTATACTTGTAAAAAGTCATATGAAAACAAAGTGTAACTTACATTTTACAACCAATTCCTGATGGATAAAATCAAATGTGAATGGAATCAATGGAAGTCAAGTGTGTTGTAAAAGCTGGTT
Source organism: Labeo rohita (assembly GCF_022985175.1). NCBI lineage: Eukaryota > Metazoa > Chordata > Actinopteri > Cypriniformes > Cyprinidae > Labeo > Labeo rohita. The sequence goes on along the minus strand of NW_026127791.1, from coordinate 51,778 downwards.
GATATTAACTTACCAACTATAACATGTGACATACATACAAAAGTTTAGTCATCATGAATCAGGAGTGAATCCTGTATTACACACACGCACACACACACAGTAATTTATTCCTGTGTTTACATATAGTAATTCCAAAAACATGACTTTTACAATAAGCATATTTACTCTGAGCTTGTAAATGAGATATTGAGAGATGTCATAATGAAGCTGAAGTTTTCTCACCATCGCTACAGATTAATCATTATCAGAAGTTTCTTCTTCTTCAACAGATGTAACTGTTAAATACACACATAAACAATCTCCTCAGCATTTATTTTTGAGTATACAGTGCACAGCATAAATGAGGACACCCCCTCTAAAATGTAACAAATTCACCAATTACTCTTTACTTAGAAGACAGATTAGGGTTTTTTGGAGATAACTTTCCAACAAGCCAGCTTGATCAATTACCAAAAAAGAATGTCAAAACGATTTTCTTATCAAAGTGATAAAATGTTGTGTTGTAAAAATAAGTACACCCTCCTGAAAATTACAAAAAAAAAAAAAAAAAGGGTACGTTGAAGGCAATTTTTGATCAATAGGTATGTATATTAAACCAAAACTTTTAAAGACAAGTTATTTTCTGACAATTAAAAGTGTTTTATAGCCTACTGAATCATACTCAGACATAACGCTGGCAACAATGGAATCACTTGAGAGAAAACTGCCAGGAGATTTATTTCTTAGTATAAAAGAGGAATACCAAATTATTGTTTTAAGTCTGAAAATATTGCAGAAGTAACACCAACGTTCAAAAATGATGGACTTGTGACTCCTGAAATAATCAGGTCTTTAGTTTAAGTCTTCATTTAGTAATAAGTGAGTTTTTGCTCAGAGTCTGGAAAAAAAAGCTGTGAAAAGAGTGACACTTTATCTCACAGAGTATGACACAGCCTGCAGAAGTGACATGCATGGTTGCTGTCACCACTAGAAATACCTACTGTAGCCAAAGCATAGTAAACTCATTTAACCTCTTTCGAGGCCCATTTTACAAAATAAAGACTTCTAGGAATCCATACTTTTGTCTCAAGAGACCAAGTCAGTCATTTCGGATCCAAAAGCATTCAAAATGTTCTGGTGTTGCTAGAGGAGGAGTACAGTGAGAAGTGCCTGGTTCCCACAGTGACGTTCAGTGATAGTAAAGCTCTTATATAGGGATGTATGAGTGCTGAAGGTGTGATGGAGTTGTGCTTTATTAATGCTGTCATGAATTCACACACCACTGAGTGATGTAATACAAAAACCTAAAATAGATAATGCTACCCTCCCCTCATTCCCTGCATTGTTGGGCATTTTTCCAACATAACAATGAAGATATTCATTCTCGCAAGGTGAAAATCCTTCAGTAGACATATATTTCACTCAGTCTTAATGCTCTTGAGCAGCTGTGGGGGATTCTGTAGAGACGAGCTGAGCAGAACTCTCCATTAAAGACCAGGGCATTTAAGGAGGTCGTCCTCAAGGAGTTAAACAGGACAGATGTGCCATTTTTTTCATGAACTTCTACACTCAGTGCCAAGAAGGGACAAAGCAGTATACTTAAAGTTAGGACATACTGGAGGACATACTAAATACTAGAATATTATACACTTGCTAAATTAGGGTGTACTTACATTTCTGCAATCCTTCATGCCATCCAGAATTGGCTAATTTACTTATTTTAAAAAAAAAAAAAAAAAAATATATATATATATATATATATATAATTATTATTATTATTATTATTCTTTTTTTTAATAAGTATACATTTCAATTTTGCCATCTTTCCATGAATAATATTAGTGATTATTAAGAAAATACATCTTTTATATTCATCCATAGGGGGTGTACTCATTTATGCTGTGCAAAATTTAACTAGAAAAAGACGGCTGCATGGCTGTGTCCATAATATAAATACATGAAGGAATATGAATATGTATTTGTACAGACAAAGATATACTAAAGTAGTGGGACAGATTCAACTCAATACTTGATTTGTATAGTGATTTTCATAATATGTGCACTTACGCATATAACTTATAGTAAGTATAATTTAAAAAGTAATGATTTACCTCTCATTCTACAGCATTTGAAAATCAGCACGACTGTCACTAGCAGATATGGACAAACTGTCAGAACAGAACTGAGTATGTTGAGGACAGAGATCTGAGATTCTGAATGAAACACTGAAAAAGAGACACAAGCACTTTATTATGCACTGTATCTGCACTGTAAAAAAAAATAATAATTTGAAGGAATTTTCCATATTAGGTTTTTACAGGTGTTTTTCCGTATTTTTGAATTATGCTTTGCATTGTGGGAACAAGAACCTTTGATCGCTTATCGTCGCGAAAATGGTGAAGAGAAGATGCGGAGAGCTGCTCTGTCAAAATTTTATTTTAAAGTCGGCTTTCAAATTTGGGAAACCCGTTTTTACTCTTTCATGGTAACTTATATGTTGTTTAATGTCACAAAAATTGTTTACGTAACGTTAACTTAGTTGCTGTCTGGCTTGTTTGGCAAATGAACATAACGTTAGGAGCCGTCGCACTCAACATTGTCTGCATATTGTCACACATCTTCCTCGTGGAGTTTTCTGCCAAATGAGGTAAGTTTAGACCTTTTATTGTCTTGTTTTACACACACACACAGATTTGATAAGATGCACAACAGAAATTAATTTGTTACCATTACTAGCAAGCTGTCTGTGAAGCAACTGTGAACACAGGCATTCAATGCATCCAATTGCTGCTGTACTGTGAATCTCAAGCACACCTGCATTATTTTCATGGGTTTGTATTCTTTTATTAACAGTTTTATTTAACATTAGTGTTCAATATTGAAAAGAAAATAGTTATTGTGACATTTATTCTGTTGACTTTTACAACAATGTGAAGTTGGTTGCAGCCACTTCACAGACAACATGCTAGTAACGTTACTAAATTGATTGATTGATTTCTTTTGCATGTTATCATCCTTGTGTGTGTAAGGTGTGTTCAAACCTGCTTGTCTTTATGTATGGTCATTTTTTAATGTCTTTTTTGTTTAAGGTGACGGGCAGTTCAAGATTGCTGTCGTTCAAGAAGTTAATGACCACATCCCCTGTTGTGGATGGGAGCTACAAATACCCAGAGGAGATGCCACTTACACTGGAATTCAAACAGAAGTAAGCAACACATGTTATGAAATGCATATAGTTAACACATTTGGATGTGTTGCTGTTTATTTAGTTGAAAATAATGAAGTATATTGTAAGACATAGTTGATCTGACAAGCTCATATGACAGATACAAATGGAGACCATTGGAAATGTAAGTTAAGTTAACTTAAAATACTGTATGACTGCTTTTCCATCTCCAACCTGCATGTTACTCTGTAGTTCAGTTTCATTCATTTCATTTTTTGTCATATCCTTTTCTTTTAGAATTTTCCTGTGAAGAAATCCTGAACGAGGTTTGAGATGGAGGCAACCAAGTGGCTGCACATTCCTCCAAGACTCTTGCATGAACAATTTTGAAAATCCATAAAATTAAAAAAATCTCAAAATGGCACTTGTATTAAACATGCAGATTATGGGGAAATAATACATCCCTTGTAATGAATTTAACTTTTCTAAGGACCTTTCTGGACCTTGAAAGTGGTAGTTGTGTAGACTATCAATAGAGGGACAAAAAAGCACCTAGATTTCATAAAAAATACTCTTCATTTGTGTTCTAAAGATGAATGAAAGTCTTATGGGTTTGGAATTGTATGAGGGTGAGTACTTGATGACAGAATTCACATATTTATGTGAACTATCCCTCTAAACAATATTGTTCTCTTATAAGAAAAAAAGTTTTGAATCTTGACTGTTTTGCAGTTTGAAGTTTAAATTTTGTGACCACTAATTAGTGCAACACCAGTATTGTACGAGTAATAGATACTGTAAATATATATATATATATATATTTATAGTGCAAAAGTCTTAGGCCACTAGTATTTTCATCAGCTAAAAAATGGTTAGAGAGTTGAAGAAGTCAGTCTTTTGCTGTAGTCTGTCAGTAGGAAATATCAGATTACATTTCCAAACATTCTGTTTGCCATTAATCGTAATAATCCAGTGTGATTTTTGTTTGCACAAGGAGTCTGACAACAGCCAGTGCTCTGCACAGAGATCTGATCTCATCATCATCCAGTCTGTCTGGAATGACATGAAGAAACAGAACAAACAGAACAAAAGAACTGTGACAAAGTCTCCAGGATGCTTCAAGAAACCTACCTGCAAAGCTGCAGCACTGTTAAAAGTTTTAGGCACTTGTGTAAAAATGCTGTAAAATGAGGATGCTGTCATAAATAGATTTTCTTTATCAATTACCTTCTATTAACTAAATGAAATCAACATTTGGTGCAACCATTCTTTGCGTTTACAGCAGCTTTTGCCCTAGGTGCACTTGCGCAAAATTTTTCAGGTAGCTTTGCAGGTAGGTCTCTTGAAGCATCTTAGAGATGTTGCCACAGTTCTTCTGGATTTACTCTGTTTCAGTTTGTTCTGTGTCTTCATGTCATTGCAGAGACAGACTGGATGATGATGAGATCAGATGTCTGTGTGGAGCACTGGCTGTTGTCAGACTCCTTGTGCAAACAAAAATCTCACTAGATTATTACAATTAATGGCAAACAGAATGTTCGGAAATGTAAACCGATATTTTTTACTGACACACTACAGCGAAAGATAGAAATAACTTACTTTAAACCATTTTTTAGCTGGTGAAAATACTAGTGGCCTAAAACTTTTGCACAGTACTGTATAAATATTATATATACATATATAATATTTGTAAAAAATCTAAATATTATATAAATATATTAAATGTTTTACAGTTTTGTTTTGTTTTTTTTAATTGAAGGAAATGTCTGTAATTTGAACAGAAAATGACCTGGTAATTTTCTGCCAGCACATTTTTTTTTTTTTTTTCAGTGTGAACGAGGGAATGTGAATAAATAAATCAGCTAACACATACAGCAGTGATCATTTGAGATTCGTCTGACTGAGATCCAGCTCTTGGGTGACTCTCCTCTCTCTGGGTGTTTGCAGTAGTAGAAACCCTCATGTGACTTTGAGACAGTAGTGATGCTCATCTCTGTAGTTTGATTCTGGATGAGTGATCCATCTTTATAGAAATCAGCTCTGAGGTTTGGTGCGGTTGTACGTCGATATAAACAGCGCAGAATCAGATGATCTCCTTCAGTCACAGGATGAACAGGACTCTCCAGAATCACATCAGATACTGAAACAGAGCAAACATGCACTGATTGCGTAAACAGTATAATTATATAAATAATTAGATAATTATATAAACAATAATGAACTATATTTTCCGATAAAACTATATTTTTTACTGCTGCTTGCTCATTGAGTGTTTTCTTGTCGATTGATGCCTAATGCACTTGTTTAATCAATCTGCCTCATGCATTGAATGTAAACTGCCAGTGAAATGAATAAACACAGAAACACAGACTCACAGTGTGCAGTGATATTAAGAGGATGATGTTTCTCTCCAGATTCAGACTCACACCAGTACACTCCAGTGTCTGATGTGTTGGTGGAGCTGATTGTACATGTAGATCCTGTTTGTGATCCTCGATATAATGATGAACAATCTTCCAGCCGTCCACCGTCTGTGTATCTTCTCACTCTCCATCCAGTAGAGTTACTCTGGTCCTCACAGCTCAGAGAGAGAGAGACAGATGTGAAGTGTTGAGTTCTGCTGGGACTGACGACCAGAGAGACTGGAGGAGAAACACCTGAGACGACAATTACAGCTTTAGAGTCTCAGACTGAAGCATGAAAACTCTCTTTATTAAATATGAACCAATAGTTTAAGTTCTGTTTGAACTCACCAGTGACCCACAGCTGCTGTGTGTTGCTGTACTGTGTTTTATTGACTGATTTCTCTCTTTCTGCTCTGCACGAATAAACTCCTGTGTGATTTAGAGCAGCAAAACTGACAGTGTAGTTTCCTTCAGCTCCTCTGCTGCTGTCTGAGAGCAGATTATAATCATAGCTATTCCCTGTAAAACCAGAAAATATATTCAATATTAAATGTTATTTCTGACTTGAATAAAATCCGCTATTTCAATTGTTTCCACATGAAGCACATACCTGGTGAGACAGTTAAAGTGAACCAGCTGAATGTCCAGCCTGTAGAGAAACTGTAAACCTCACAGATCAGAGTCACTGGATCTCCTTCAGTCAACCACTTCTGTGGAGAAACACTTAAAACTGCTCTGGGATCTGAAATAGAGAAATCACTCACTAATAACATGCAAAAAGTGTGTTTGTATGAAGAGATGATCAAACTCATATTTGACAGACTGCTTCATTTCCACTTTAAATCTATTGTTTGAATAATTTGTAACTATTTGTACTTGTTATGGACATGTGCTGTTCTTATTGCCTTTCCTTTTTAAATTATTTATTTAGCCTTTGTTTATGATATTTTGATGTAATTTATGGTATTGTCCTTGTATGTCCGTTGTTCTAAAGATTGTAATTAAAAAAGAATGAAAATCACAAAATAAAGGACTGTTATTTTGTTAAACGGAACAGAGGAACAACTGATGATGTCACTGGTCCAGGTTTGGTTGACCAATCAGTGGAAAGGGCCCACATGTGAAGAATAAATTTTGTAGTCATTTATCTACTTTCTACCAGTAAACTAACAAAAAATCAAACCAAAATCTATAGCTTTTTAATTTTTCTGAACAAACGAAAAAAAAAAAAAAAAAAAAGCAGCCATTTTTTTTCATTTCTGCTTATGTCATATAAAATTGAAAAACAAACTGTCAAAACATATGTGGACCAAAAAGCAGGATTCAAAAACCCAAATAATTCAATCTCTGATCACAATAATGATGTTTTGCTGAAATTTCAACATTTTTCTTCAATTGTGGGTGCAAAAGTGATATTAATTCAATGCCATTAAAGGGAACCCTGGTTATTAAGACTTGTGTATTTTCAGAGGTGTCAAATCCAGGTTCCATGAGTAAAAGTCCTCCCCAGTATTTTGTTCCAATCACCTGGATTTGCCAGTTAGCACAGTTTGTCAGCCAGGAGGTCAGAGATGGGACCAAGTTATTCCTTTCGAGTCACAAGCAAGTCTTGAGTCAAATCCCAAGTCCTCAAAGAGTTCAAGTTAATGAGATAATTAAGTGACTAATTTAATGATGATTGTGCATTAGTGATGAACACCTGCTGTTACTGAGAATTACAGAGGATCAGATGTTGATGTTTTAGTGGTTAAAATGATGCCACCATCATGGAGATCAGTGTGTGCTTTAGTTGTGCTCTTGACCCTTGACCTTCTGCAGTAGATCTCTCTTTATAACAATGCATGTGGTGTTGTGAAACAGTAAAATCAGAGCAGCAAAGTGTGCAATCACTCGCTGTTTTAATATAGTGGTGCACTCATAATGAACTTCACAACATCCAAAATTATTTTTTTTTATTTTGTCTCATTTATGTTAAAGTTTTGCAGAATGCAAAAGGAGTGTTTTTCTAACAGCTACAGTAAAAAAATGTAAAATGTGTCATGCATATACAAATTTGAACATCTGCACTATTTAGACACACACAGACATCAAGAACCAGCGTATGACTTTCAACAATGGTGACAATCAACAAAACACTTCATGCTGCAATGCATGCTGGGTATACAACATAGGATAAACTCCCCTCATGTACTGCAGCATGAATAATTATTATCACCACTGTTGAGGATCGTATGCTAAATGTTCATGTCTAAAAACCTGAGCCAATACATGTCTTTTTTTTCATATTGAAATGTTGTAGTGTTTTTTGTTTTTTTTTGCAGTTGTGCAAAAGCTGAGTGTCTGTCAAATAAATCAAATAGAGATACCAATTCATGATATTCATCTAAATTAGCTATAAGTAGAGCGTGTAAGATAATCTGCTACTGCAAGCTTTTGATTCAGTAACGCACAAATGTTTGCCACAAAACAATACTGCAAATGCTTAGAAGCAAATTGCATTAAATTACTCAACGAGTCAAGAGACAAACTAAAGCACACCTTGACCACAATTATGGTGGCATCGTGTTCTTTCTTTGTTTCTTTTAATTCTCAGTAAGAGATTTTGCAGACATAAAATAAAGTCAGTCTGGTTAGTAATGAGTGAAGCTAATGATGCTGTCTGTGGAGTTGTTTAATCAGATCTTGAGAGATTTAAAGTTGTGTTTTTTTTTTGTTTTGTTTTGTTCTTTCAGTTGATTTTATCCAAGGCTGTGTCTGATCTCAGTTGTAGTTCTTCAAACTATGCTAATTAGCAAATCCAGGTGATTGGAACAAAATACTGGGGAGGACTTTCACTCATGGAACCTGGATTTGACACCTCTGTGTATTTTAATATAACATAAAGTATGCTTCTTACTAATATATGTAGTAAAAAATCCATCAAGATTTATGTTATTTAAAAACATCCACATTGTTATATATATATATATGCACAATGTTTGGGATAATGCATATATATATATGTATGGGAGGCACCATTATTTTTATTATGTAGAACGGTTGCACTCGGTGAGCTAATGAAAAGGCTATAGAACAGAGGTGGGACTTTCAAGTCTCCCAAGTCTCAAATCCAAAGTCCTCAAAGAGTTAAATTTAATGAGATAATTGACTAATTAAATGATGATTGTGTGTTATTGAGAATTACAGAGGATCAGATGTTGATGTTTTATTGGTTAAAATCATACCACCATCATGGAGATCAGCGTTTGCTTTAGTTGCTTTACCCTTGACTTCCTGTGTTAGATTTCTGTCAGTGGTGATGCATGTTGTGTTGAATAGGGATGGGATATTAATTGTTTTTATATGATGAGATAGTAATCTTGAGTGGAGTGGGTTACAATTAAAATGCTTTTTTTGTGTGTGTGTGTATTTATGTGTTTAGGTTTTGCATAATGAACCATGTCAAACTATAGCATGCAAGGAAGGTGTTGTTCTAATAGTTATAGAGAATGAATTTTAAAATTATGTAACGCATGCAAAATATTGAAATCAGACTATTCAGACACACACAGACATCAAGAACCAGCATATGTACTGTGCACTGGCTGATTTTTATTTATTTATTTTTTTTGACGCTATTTGAGCAAAAGAAACAATGTTTGGGATTTTAAATATGAAGTTTTATTTAAAAACTGGAGAACAATTTTGGAGAAATCTTATGTTTCTTATGTTTCAAAAGACAGGAGCTGCACTTGCATGCCTGGAGGCGTTTCAAAGATGGCTGCTGAGTGAAATGACTTGTCTTAAAGAGCTAATGGCATTGAACCACTATTTTTACCGCAAAACAATTTAGAAAATAAAATTCTGATACTATTCTGCCTATCGTCTGGTCATGGTGTATGGCTGACACTTACAAACCATTTTCAATATATTGTATATACGCAGTGTTTATTTAGTTGCAACAACAGTTTCAGTTCAGTTCGCAAATGGTCATTGCCTTGGAGAAAGATGGGCTTGGTTGGTTGACTATTTTTCCAGAAGTGGAACCAAGCCATTACCTTTGATTTCCTTTATTAGCTTTTTTGCTGTAGTGCTTGCAGTTTTATGAAGTAATAAGATTAGTGAGCAGCTATTTAGACGCACACAGACATCAAGAACCAGCGTATGAATCTCAATAATGGTGGTAACCAACCCAATTCTTCATGCTTGTGACTTGAAAGGAATGACTTGGTTCCACCTCTGGTGAAATCAGCTGGCTGAGACTTTTACTTTCTGACCCCTGGACACCCACCTCTAAGTAAATTAAGGGCTAATTTAAATTTTTGGGTGAACTGCAATCTGGCAAGAAAAAGCCAGGAACCAAAAATAATATAAGAAGAAAAGGAACAAAACATACAAATTCTAAGGGGAAAAAAATGAAAAGCAATGTATAATAAAAGAACAGAGCTGGAAAGAAGAGAAAAAAGGGATAGTTCATATAGAACGATTTAGCAGGTTTAATGGTCACTTTAAATTTTGGTCTTTCTGTACAACTAACTAAATGAATAAAATTGTGATATAAAACAATAACCCCACTTGGTGGGGTTCAAACCCACAAACTTTAGATTAATAGCAAAGATACTGACCTACTTTGCCACAGCATCTACATCTATAGCAGCAGTTAAAGAGACACATCATTCACACAAGTATTAGGAAGGTACAGAAGTTTACAATAACTGCTGTTTAATTAATAATAATTCAAAATGGTGAAGAAATTGAACGACTTTGCATTGATTTGTATTGTGAAAAACGCTATACAAATAAAGGTGAGTTGAATCAAACTGAAAATCATTCTGGGATCTGAAATAGAGAAATCACTCATTAATAACATGTTGAACGTGTGTTTGTGTGTGTATGAAGAGATGATCAAACTCACCTGATACTGTCAGTGTAACTTCATCACTCATTTGTGACCAGCGTGATCCTACTGTATGTAATCCATAACAGGAGTATTTACCTGCGTCAGACTCAGTAACAGAACTGAATGTGTGTTCCTGTCGATTACTGAAAACCCTGGTTGAAACTTCTTTATACCAGCTGTAGCTCCAGCTAGTGACTCCTTCATCATATATGTCACATCTGAGAGTGACTGTGTCTCCTCTGAATACATGTCGAGCAGGTTTAATGGTCACTTTAGGTTTTGGTCTTTCTGTACAATGACAACAATTCACAATCAAAATAATGTAATCAATAATAAAAAAAAAAAAAAATAAATAAAAATAAATAAATACAAATAAAATGCGTTTATATAATTTGCTATTTCACATGAATTGTTTTATATACAAGAGAGAAACAACACAGTGTGTCCAACACAATATGTGTTAACTGTCATCCAATCACATTGCTGCCTACATCACTCCGCAAGCTGCTAATCAAATTTGCACCTCTTTTTTATTGGTGGATGACATAGATGCACTCATGTCAGGTATATGGGTTTTCCCGCTAGAAATGTAATGTTCCCAGAGTATTCTTAGAATGTACCCTCTGGTGTCAGTGACGCTCCCAGAACATTTCCTGAGATGGTCATGATGTGGGGTTCTTTAAAGAGTTATTTGGAAAATCTTAACACTGATCACAGTGTATTTGGTTCCACAATACAGAGTGTTAAAGTAACACTGAAACAGAGTTGAACTTGATGAGAATGTTAACAAGCAGAATTACTGAAGGAAAGAAAAACAGAAAAAAGAGAAGAGACAAACAGAAATACAGACACAGCCTTAGATGAAATCTCTCAAGATCACAGCAGAAAATGATTAAATAACTCAACAACTGCTTCATTTATTATTTACTAGCTTGATTTTATTTATATCATATGAACTGGGACTCATTTTTTGTATGTATTATATCAATTTAAAATTCTTAAAATGGTTAAAAACATGTGTTTTAGTACTAATCCAGCCAACTCAAGATTACTGTTTTATCTTAGAGAGGTCTAATGGAGAAGGTGAAGGGTCAAGAGCTGAACTAAAGCAAACACCGATTTCCATAATGGTGGTATCTGCATTTTAACCAATAAAACATCAACATCTGATCCTCTGTGATTCTCAATAACAGCACGTGTTCATCACTAAAACACGTGCTTTGCTCCCTGTTTTTTATACTTTTCTCAGACTTTTCTAAGATTTTAACCTCAGCAGATCAGCACAGTGCTTAAACAACACATTTTTGGCACAAACACTAAATTAAAAACTTTTCGTAACTGGAATAATACTACGAAAAAGGAGACACTTTGCCTCCCACTGCCAGCAGTTTACATTCCGGAGACAGGAAAACACAGCTGCCTACTTTCAACAGACGAGAAAGAAAATGCCTCTTCAGCCTCTTCTGGAATCTACTTGCTGCACAAACTGCCACAGACTTCTACAAAGGTTTGTGATTCTTGAAACAAAGTTACTTGCTGGACTTCCAAAACAGGCGGAACACTCAGCAGACCATCGTCACGGACCCCCTCAGCACACAGCCGGTGAGTCCCGTGAACCCAGTGAATCTCAACAATTTATAAGTGTAGAGGAACAAGCCAAAACTGATCGACACACTAATCGATGGCACAAACAGGGAGCGAGACCCAAAGGCACTTGAGACATCAGATTGTCACGAGTGTCTCATATTGCCGCGGTAGCATTCTCTATCCCAGATATGACTATGACAAGACTTGCAAAAACTGGTATTCTACACCTCCTATACAGCTTGAGAACAGATTTGAAGCACTAATGAATGTGGGTGAAGAATCCCCAAATGTGACTGAACATGGATCATATGAACCAGCAGCTAACATCGCTACAAACAGGCGCTCAACGTCAAACAGACAGCGGCATTCAGCTCAGAGCACAGCCGAGCCCAGGACTCTGATAGTGGGTGACTCCATTATCAGAAATATCAGTAGCAGGACTACAACTATATGCTGCTTTCCTCAAGCAACCGTCTCTGATATGAACAGGGAACTTCGGAACATCCTAATGAAGCACAAGACTGCAAATTAAATCATCCATGTGGGGAAGAATGATATTCGGAAAGAGCAGTCAGAACTCCTAAAGAAGGACTTCGAAGACTTGAAGTTCAGCCGTTCATCAGTGTACCACTCCCAGCAAGGAGAACTAACATGTTTTCACGGTTGCTCGGGCTGAATACATGGCTACAAAGAACCTGCAGTCTAAAAGGAGTCAACTTCATTGACAACTTCAATCTTTTCTGGGGCCATAGACAACTGTTTAAACTGGATGGCCTCCACCCAAACAAACTTGGTGCAAGAGTGCTAAAGGACAACATCTACTTTTCACTCCGTCATCCTTCAGTAGAGTGTGCCAGTCCACCCAACATGAATGGCACTCACACACCTGGACAAAGTATGAGTGACCACAGGACTTCAAATCAGCTTCAGAGTCATCATGTGGTCGACACATCCCACAAGGACACTGATAACGCCACACAGCCACAACAAAGCTGCCCACAGAGCTCATCACAGACTGTGACGTACTACAACAGCTCCAAGACTCAGCGCTGAAGGACGACTTTCTGGTAAACAGCCAGGAAAGCCAGGACAACATATTTCAGCCACCGGAAACACCAGAGCCAGAGCCCCGCTCACCAGACACATTATCCCTCTCTCCAGCATCTCCACTTCTAAGCTTCTCACAGAAAATGGAGGAACTGGTATATGCTGGAACCAGACTCTCCCACTCTTTTGTTGCAAGCCCCCAGATATCAACTAAAAAACGGCGGGCACCACAACCACCAAAGCCTGTGGGCCCAGCTCGCCCTCCTCCTCCTTCAAGAGCTCTCCGGCCGCTGCCACAACACCAGGGCCCAAACCCTCCTCCATCTGCTGTAGGTGAACCAAAAACAACTGATAACAACTCTCAGTGATATGTGTCGGGTGCCCGCTATGATAGCAGCAACACTTAGGAATGTTTACATAACAAGCGGGAACCCAGTGTGCCTGTAGCTTTCTCTATATCTGTTTTATCACGTGATAGAAAGTGTAAGGCCTTCTCAAGCCGTACAGCTGACCCATCTAATCTGCGGCCTATTAGGTATCAAACTAAGACTGCTCTAGAGACAAAAAGTAATGGCATCAAGTTAGCATTTTTAAACATTCGCTCACTAAAAAAAAATCATTTCTGATCAATGACTTAATAACCACATACAACCTGGATTTTATGTTTCTAATTGAAACATGGCTTGATAACATCATTAATATCAGAAAGGTGATTAGCACATCCTCAAGTTATGCAGAGGTTAGACAGATACGACCGCAATTTCAAAAAGCAGTCACTTTTTTTTTTTTTTTTTAATTTAACTCTTTGAGGATTTGGGAGACTTGCTTGTGATTTGAAAGTCTCACCTCTGCAAAAGTTCTTAATGAGAAGTATAGAGGTTTAGATGTTGGTTTAATTTCACAAAACTTCACCATCACTGTAGCTTTAGTTGGGCTCTTTACCCTTAACTTTACAACACAATATTTCTCTCTCTCTCTACTTTGTAAATGTGCTTACAAAGTACCTTGTAACAAAAAAAAAAAAGAAAGAAAGAAAGAAAGAAAGAAGAAAATGAGACTGGGTGGTTGGTTGCTTAATACTGAAAATAACCATCATGTTGTGGCTTGATTAACTTATTGTTATACTTTACACTGTTGAAAATAGAACCCCTTTGCTTCTACAGGTTGATTTTTAGAAGTCTTTGAACAATTTAAATGAACGAGAATCGGCATATGAACCTCAACAATGGTAACAACCAACAATATATTTAAATAAACATCTTTGAACATCACAAAACATGCTACTAAAAAGTCACAAAAAAATAGCAAAAATCAAAGCACATTTTAAGAACAAAAGAAAATAGACAATTCAGGAGCATAATTCATTCATGTTGCAATGCATTTCACAACAAGTAAATTGCTATTAATGACCAACCAAGAGCCCAAAGCAAACACTGATCACCTTATTCATCACTGATTCAACATCTAAACCTCTGTTCTAAATAATAACTTTAGACAAACTGGTTAGTAAGAGAAGCTGGTGAAGATGTTTGTGGAGTTGTTTAATCATCCTCTGCTGAGATCTTTATAGAGATGTAATGTGTTTTAATGTCTTTTATTTCAGTTGATTTTATCTAAGAATTTAGTTGCAGTTGTGTTTCTGTTTGTCTCTTCTCTTTTTTTTCTGTTTTTCATTCCTTCAATAATTCTGCTTGTTAACATTCTCATTAAGTTCAGCTCTGTTTCAGTGTTACTTTAACACTCTGTATTGTGGGACCAAATAAACTGTGATCAGTGTAAACTACAGCACACAAATTTTTTTGTTCATTTTTTTTTTAATATTGTGAGATGGCAGAGCGCAACAACGCAGTCTGAAGTACTGCAGCTGCTCACTTAAACGATCTTACTCATCTCAATCTGTTCAATCTTGGTGATGTCAGTGCCCTAAACAATGTTATAATGGACTCACATCCAGAGATGAACGATCAAATGAAGTTACTAAAGAGGAGGAGTCCAAGGACGGTCTGTTTTAAGCACAGTGCACAAACAGTTGCGCTGCGCTTGCTTTTACTACAAGGTAGGCTACATTATTTGTGCTATTTAATCATAAAATGGGTGATCGAAAGTTCAGAGACTATGCACATGATAAACAATGGAAAACAGACGTTAGTCTGTTTGTGTAATGATGCAGTATAGTGCTCCTAATTTGAGAGACAGCCCTCCTTAAACCCTGAAGTTAAAGTGAAAACCGTCTCACTTTAAAGCTGTTTTTCTTAAAATTCCATTCCTGAACATCATCGTTATCAGCCATATATATATATATATATATCTATCTATATATATATATATATATATATATAGATAGATATATATATATATATATATATATTTTTTTTTCTTCACCACAGTAGCTGCATTCACTTCATCAGACATATCTTTAAAAAAAAATAAAAATTTATTATTTATTATTATGTTAAAAACTTTAACATCATTATTATTTAAAGTAACTACTTTCTGATGTAATTTCTGTCACCAAAAGAGCATAACGTTGCATTTCCACAACACTTTTTCAAAAGCATTGCATGAGGTGCATTATCTGGAATAGCCTTCCTGATGACGTTCAGGGTTTGGACACACTCTCTCTGTTTAAATCTAGATTAAAGACACATCTTTTTTAGCTAAGCATTCAAATAATGCATCTCATAAACTTGTACTGCAGGTATATCTGATCAAATGCACATTATCAATCTTTTAGCTCTGGTTGAACAAATCTTTCTTTGCTTGGTTTAAACAGCAGCTACACTAATGATGTTCCTATTTGTTCGCTGTTTCTGCCATGGGATTGACATCCTGTGGTAACTAAGAATTCACAAGCTTCAGTCTGGATCCAGAACACTTAAGAAGAGATGATGCCAACCCTGAAACAACATACAACACTACCGAATTTTGCTACTATTTTATAGTGTTCTTTGTCTGTTTGATTACGTCATTAATTGATCTTTACCATACATCTCTGCCATATGTACATCAACTTGACATAGTCACCACTAGTAAGCTACTACTAAATATACTGTAAAAACTTAAATTTGGTGTAAAGTTGTTTTGTGGAGAGGAGCGGAGGGGAGAGGAGAGGAGAGACCAATACAAAAGATAGTCAAAGGTCAAGAGTAATCAAACCACTGTGAACTACTTCTTTTTGAGTAAAGAAAAAACACTGTACATTATTATTATTATTATTATTATTATTATTATAGGCAAATAATAATAATTAAAAAAAAACAACAATCGTGTTATTAACTGGTATTTTTTTTATCAGCTTAAACTGGTTTTTGAATGATACTAATACAGAGGAATGCAGGAACTGATACATTGAAATATTGATTCTGCTGGAAATGAACCGATTTAATTACTTCTCTCTTTTTTTCTTTCTTTTCAAGCCCTGCTGTAATGATACAAATCCACCCAGTGTTTTTTTTTTTTTTTTTTTATTCAGATCAAGCCATTCTCAGCTTCTTGGATGTGTGACGTCACACAGACCAAGGCCCCACCCACGTTTGTTGACTTACACTGATGTGTAACCACAGACCCGCCCTGAGTGAGCTGTAAACAGTCTGCCATTGTTTCAGCGCCGGAGCAGAATGGCTCCTAAGCAATTGAAGTGACAACAATCATTATTTGCTCCCAACATTTGAGCCGGAAGTGGATTACTCCTGCTTTTGAAGGGAACACAGCAAAAAGCCCAGTGTTAAATTAACTCTCCTGGGAATTTATTTGACTCAACACTCAAGAGTGTTAAAAATAAAACTGAAGAGTGTCAAATTAACTGTAGCATCTAGACCAATCAGGCATACAGTTATTTGTTATATTTAACAAATAATCTTTAAAACCAACAACCCAGCTATATGCTGGAGTTTTGGAGACAACCCCCCAAAGCAACTAACACCCCAAAAGGGCTTAGTTGCCAGGGAAGACACAATGCCTATAGAAAGGGACTCTTTCCTATTCATTCACAGACAAACCTTTCTTTGACCTTCCTATCACACATAGCCCAGGTCATTGTGTACAGTATTACTGCATTGTATTTTAATTTTGTCTGTTGTATTTGTATTTGTCTTTCTACTGTTTTATGCATGCGTTATGATAGATGACTAGTCGTATAACCCACCTATGCCATGTTTGGTCTCTTTGAATTCGTATTTTGATGATCTAAAAGATGGTGTAAATTAGATGTTGATACCTATGCAACATATTGGTGTTTTAAGAAACCTTAGTAGTTTTTGCATCAGCACCCATTCAAATACATATGCAAAATACCATGCTCACAGACAAAGAGTCATAAACTTTCCCTCCAAAGGTGAAAGTTACCATTGGTTTGTGGACCTCCTGGAGGCACAGCCTCCAGAGAGCTTAAAGGCATCAAACGATTGATCGCCTCTCTCTCTTCACTCTCTTCACTTGTCTGCAACATCTTCCGATTGCTGCCCGTGTGGAGGAACCCACGGGGAGCCGGAGCCGGCACAGGGCGTGCCCAGTGGGCCCGACAGGCCCCAACATTCAGAGCTGTGGCTCTCGACCAAAAAGAGTCACACATTTCCACTCAACCCTGGAATTTATCTTCATGACTCGCCTCAGTCAGTCAGTGGTTTTTTTAGAACCTAAGAAGATGAGCTAGAACTCTTCAGGACTTCCCTAAGCACGTGTCTTTCCATTCCCTAAAGATCACAGGACTTCAGCTGGGTCCCTCTCAGCTCTTGGTTCTTCTTCACTTTTCACATGGGAAGAAACGCCCAGTCACCATCGGGTCAGAACATCTTTGGAATTCATCACTCTTCAGACCCGGAAGAACGTGATTGCAATTCCAAAACCACCACTGCTCCAAACCATCAAGACTTTCACCAGAGACTGCATTTGGACACTTGTTCAATGACCAAGGCAATGCAAGTATCGTACATTTAACTAAACAAACAGAGGTTTAGTATAAGCTGTAGACAGCACTGATGGATTCACTCAGGTGGCTAACTGACTCTTTTCATAGCTTCATTTCCTTGTCTCTCTCTAACTGCTTCTCACTGACCATTCCCCCATGTATGAGTGTTTTCATGTTTGTTTGTTTAGATTAGTTATGTGTTAGTCCTTCGTTAATAAAACTCCTGTGCATAGATTACATGAGTTTTGATTCTGATTCTGCCTTGCAAATTAATGTCCCTTTACGATTCCGATTCGAGCTACATGCTTTAATGCAACAGTACTTTAAGAAAGTTATTTTCTGTGGACAAGAAAATATCATTTCTTAGAGTTGATATAAAAATTATACTGAATGTTCGCTGGGCGAACAGATTAGTTGATGGAAAATTAATTCTGCTACAGCTACTACTGGCAGCTGATATAAATAATTGTAATTAATCATAATTAATTTTAATGATTTATATACATTTCCCTTTGAGCTAAACTCGCTACAACACTAAAGCAAATTTAAAGTTAATGAGATAATTAGCGATTGAATAAGCGATGATTGCTCATTATTGAAGACACATCATGTTAAACAGAATCACAAAAGGAGAAAATCACACTTTTATGTCACCATTATAGTGGTCAGTGTTTGTATTAGCTGGACTCTTTGATACTTACATTTTTAAGGTTACTATTTGTTTGACAGCTAAACAAAACAATCACACAAATTGTCAGGTAGTGATAATTATGTTTTAATATAACCATTATTTCATTTTAATTTCACACATACACATATATGTGTATATATATATATATATATATATATATATATATATACATACAGGAAAAGATTTTTTGGAGGAAGTGTTATTTTTTTTTTTTTTAGGCACACATAGACATCAAGAACCAGTGTATGAATCTCAACAATAGTGACAAACGTCATATTCAGATAGGCAGATCAACAACAGATGAACATCACAAAACAATCTACTAAAAAGTTGCATAAAAACCAGCAAAAACAAAAGAAAATAGTAAGAATAAAAGACATTTTAAGAACAACAACAACAAAAAAGAAATAACAAAGACAATTCAGCTCATAATTTATTCATGTCACAATGCATGATGGGAGCCATGGATGAGTTCTGACTGGCTACAACATGCTTTTTTGATGGTCACCATTTTTGTGATTCTCACGCTGATTCTTCATGTGTGTGTGTCTTAAGTCAGTGTATTTCTATATAGGAAAAAAAGATGAGTGGAATCAGAAGAGATTATGACTATCCAGTGCTAAGTATTGGACAAAAATTGCAGTATGTGAAAAAAATAAATAGCTCAGATAATTTGAAGAAGGAATGGAAGGATATGAGAGTGAAGCTGTTAATCGAGTATCCATATAAGGGAAAACAAGAAGGTTCCAAATAGCCTATTAGATGTTCTGTTCTGATTTCCAAAGTTAAAGCGAGCATTAAAAAACACTAAGGCTTCAACCCCAGGACAAGACGGAATTAGCTATGTTATATTAAAAAAAAATTAAAGTGATGATTATTTGAGTATAATTCTGAAATTTTACAATAGGGTATGGGTGGAAGGGGTATTACCCCAGGGATGGAAAGAAGCATTAATTATCCCCATAAAGAAACCAGGTAAAGATCCTAGTAATCCCCTAAATTACAGACCAATTTGTTTGACATCACATTTATGTAAATTAATGGAAGAAATGATTACAGATCGACTGATGTATAATATGGAGAAAAATATTTTTTTCTCTCCATATCAAAGTGGATTTGGACGGGGAAGAGGAACAATGGATTCAATTATTAATTTAGAATCAGATATAAGGAAAGCTTTGACTAATAAAGAAACAGTGGTAGCAGTTTTTTTCGATGTTGAGAAAGCTTATGATATGTTATGGAAAGAAGGTTTGTTGATTAAATTAGATCAATATGGAATAGGTGGAAGATTATATAATTGGATTAAAGAGTTTTTAATTGAAAGAAATATCAGGGTAAAGGTCGGGGAGTGTATATCAAGGAAAGAAATTATTGAGAACGGTACTCTGCAAAGAAGTGTCATTAGTCCTTTATTATTTATAATTATGATTAATTATGTTTTTGCAACAATAGAGAGAAATATTAATAAATCATTGTTTCCAGATGATGGAGCTTTGTGGCTTAGAGGTAGGAATGTCAAGTACATTGTTAATAAAATGCTGTCAGCTTTATTAAATGTTGAGAAATGGTCTTATAAATAGGGTTTTAAATTTTCTGTGGACAAAACCAAATATATTTTCTTTACAAATAAAAGGATAAGTATAGAATTAAAGTTGAATTTATATGACAAAGAATTAGAGCAAGATAAAGTGATAAGATTTTTAGGTATGTGGTTTGATGCAAAGGTTACGTGGAATACACACATAAATAAAATGGAGGAAAAATGTAAAAAGATTTTGAATGTAATGAGGTGTATTTTAGGACATGAGTGGGGAGCTGATGGATTGGCATTAAAACAATTTACTCAACAATGATAAGAGCAATACTAGATTATGGATGTATTGCTTATGGATCAGCAGCTAAAACACAATTAGGAAGATTGGAAAGGATTCAGTCGCAAGCTTTGAGAATCTGTTGTGGAGCTTATCCTTTTATTCTTATCCTTCCTCCCCAGGTCCAGCGTTGCAAGTCGAAATGGGGGAGTTGCCAGTTCATCTACAAAGGATGCAATTATTATTGACGTATTGGTCAAATTTAATAGGTCAAAAGGATAATCATCAAATAAAATGATTACTTGAAGCAAGTTGGGAACATGGGAAAAAAAAGTTAATAGCTTTGGTTGGATTATTATGGATTTAGTGCGGGAGATGGAACTAAATGAGTACAGAGTATTCCCAACGGTAATTTTACCTACAACACCTTTATGGATTTTACCTCAGCCAAAAATTGACTTATTCTTATTGGAAAAA